>NC_089848.1:47619340-47806840 GCF_035609145.1 Eleutherodactylus coqui | reverse complement strand
ATACGCACCCAGCTACGCTTTACTGCTGGCTTCGCCATTTGCTTTCCTTAATTGGGAAAAAAATACCTGCTCTGCCAGAGTTATAATAACTCTGCTACCCTCACGTTCTGTGACACATAAGCAGGGACACAGCACAGTTATTAAACTTCTCATGTTCATTGAATATACGCAGTGCTGCCTTTTGGTGGAAAAAAACTGAAAACAAATCTATTTGTCCAGCCTCTGTCCGTCCTTACGGGCGGTGGAGACGTGTGAGCTGCGTGAAGAACAGTGCTAAATCATACGCACCCAGCTACGCTTTACTGCTGGCTTCGCCATTTGCTTTCCTTAATTGGGAAAAAAATACCTGCTCTGCCAGAGTTATAATAACTCTGCTACCCTCACGTTCTGTGACACATAAGCAGGGACACAGCACAGTTATTAAACTTCTCATGTTCATTGAATATACGCAGTGCTGCCTGTTGGTGGGAAAAAACTGAAAACAAATCTATTTGTCCAGCCTCTGTCCGTCCTTACGCCTGTGGAGACGTGTGAGCTGCGTGAACAACATTGCTAAATCATACGCACCCAGCTACGCTTTACTGCTGGCTTCGCCATTTGCTTTCCTTAATTGGGAAAAAAAATACCTGCTCTGCCAGAGTTATAATAACTCTGCTACCCTCACGTTCTGTGACACATAAGCAGGGACACAGCACAGTTATTAAACTTCTCATGTTCATTGAATATACGCAGTGCTGCCTGTTGGTGGGAAAAAACTGAAAACAAATCTATTTGTCCAGCCTCTGTCCGTCCTTACGGGCGGTGGAGACGTGTGAGCTGCGTGAAGAACAGTGCTAAATCATACGCACCCAGCTACGCTTTACTGCTGGCTTCGCCATTTGCTTTCCTTAATTGGGAAAAAAATACCTGCTCTCCAAGAGTTATAATAACTCTGCTACCCTCACGTTCTGTGACACATAAGCAGGGACACAGCACAGTTATTAAACTTAGATAATTCATTCACTAGAGGCAGTGGGGCCTTTCGTTTTCCAAAAAGGGCAAAAATTATATTTGGCCTGCAGTCTTGCGCCAATTTATTTCCTGCCTGTGAAATCAAATCACTGGTAATACAGCATGCTGAGGGGTAGGGGTAGGCCTAGAGGACGTGGACGCGGCCGAGGACGCGGAGGGCCAAGTCAGGGTGTGGGCACAGGCCAAGCTCCTGATCCAGGTGTGTCGCAGCCGACTACTGCGCGATTAGGAGAGAGGCACGTTTCTGGCGTCCCCACATTCATCGCCCAATTAATGGGTCCACGCGGGAGACGGTTATTAGAAAATGAGCAGTGTGAGCAGGTCCTGTCCTGGATGGCAGAAAGTGCTTCGAGCAACCTATCGTCTACCCGCAGTTCTGCGCCGTCCACTGCTGCCAATCCAAATCCTCTGTCTGCTGCTCCTCCTTCCTCCCAGCCTCCTCACTCCACTACAATAACACCTGCTCAGGAGCGGGAGCACTCCCAGGAACTGTTCTCGGGCCCCTGCTTAGATTGGGCAGCAGCGGTTCCTCTCCCACCAGAGGAGTTTATCGTCACTGATGCCCAACCATTCGAAAGTTCCCGGGGTCCGGGGGAAGAGGCTGGGGACTTCCGCCAACTGTCTCAACAACTTTCTGTGGGTGAGGAGGACGATGACGATCAGACACAGTTGTCTTGCAGTGAGGTAGTAGTAAGGGCAGTAAGTCCCAGGGAGCAGCGCACAGAGGATTCGGAGGAAGAGCAGCAGGACGATGAGGTGACTGACCCCACCTGGTGTGCAACGCTTACTCAGGAGGACAGGTCTTCAGAGGGGGAGTCAAGGGCATCAGCAGGGCAGGTTGCAAGAGGCAGTGCGGTGTCCAGGGCCAGGGGTAGAGGCAGGGCCAGACCGAATAATCCACCAAGTGTTTCCCAAAGCGCCCCCTCGCGCCATGCCACCCTGCGGAGGCCGAGGTGCTCTAAGGTCTGGCAGTTTTTCACAGAGACGCCTGACGACCGACGAACAGTGGTGTGCAACCTTTGTCGCGCAAAGCTCAGCCGGGGAGCCAACACCAACAGCCTCACCACCACCACCATGCGCAGACATATGATGGCCAAGCACCCCGCAAGGTGGGACAAAGGCCGTTCACCGCCTCCGGTTTGCACCCCTGCCTCTCCCCCTGTGCCCCAACCTGCCACTGAGATGCAACCCCCCTCTCAGGACACAGGCACTACCGCCTCATGGCCTGCACCCACACCCTCATCTCCGCTGTCCTCGGCCCCATCCAGCAGTGTAGTTCAGCGCACCGTTCAGCCGTCGCTTGCGCAAGTGTTCGAGCGCAAGCGCAAGTACGCCGCCACGCACCCGCACGCTCAAACGTTAACCGTCCGCATCGCAAAATTCATCAGCCTTGAGATGCTGCCGTATAGGGTTGTGGAAACGGAGTCCTTCAAAAGTATCATGGAGGCGGCGGCCCCGCGCTACTCAGTTCCCAGTCGCCACTACTTTTCCCGATGTGCCGTCCCAGCCCTGCACGACCACGTCTCCCGCAACATTGTGCGCGCCCTCACCAACGCGGTTACTGCCACGGTCCACTTAACTACGGACACGTGGACAAGCACAGGCGGGCAGGGCCACTATATCTCCCTGACGGCACATTGGGTGAATTTAGTGGAGGCTGGGACAGAGTCAGAGCCTGGGACCGCTCACGTCCTACCCACCCCCAGAATTGCGGGACCCAGCTCGGTGCTGGTATCTGCGGAGGTGTATGCTTCCTCCACTAAAGCACCCTCCTCCTCCTCCTCCTCTGTCTCACAATCAAGATGTGTTAGCAGCAGCATGTCGCCAGCAGTCGGTGTCGCGCGGTGTGGCAGCACAGCGGTGGGCAAGCGTCAGCAGGCCGTGCTGAAACTACTCAGCTTAGGCGATAAGAGGCACACGGCCCACGAACTGCTGCAGGGTCTGACACAGCAGACCGACCGCTGGCTTGCGCCGCTGAGCCTCCAACCGGGCATGGTCGTGTGTGACAACGGCCGTAACCTGGTGGCGGCTCTGCAGCTCGGCAGCCTCACGCACGTGCCATGCCTGGCCCACGTCTTTAATTTGGTGGTTCAGCGCTTTCTGAAAAGCTACCCACGCTTGTCAGACCTGCTCGTAAAGGCGCGCCGGCTCTGCGCACATTTCCGCAAGTCCCACACGGACGCTGCCACCCTGCGCACCCTGCAACATCACTTTAAGCTGCCAGTGCACCGACTGCTGTGCGACGTGCCCACACGGTGGAACTCTACGCTCCACATGTTGGCCAGGCTCTATGAACAGCGTAGAGCTATAGTCGAATACCAACTCCAACATGGGCGGCGCAGTGGGAGTCAGCCTCCTCAATTCCTTTCAGAAGAGTGGGCCTGGTTGGCAGACATCTGCCATGTCCTTGGTAATTTTGAGGAGTCTACCCAGGTGGTGAGCGGCGATGCTACAATCATTAGCGTCACCATTCCTCTGCTATGCATCTTGAGAAATTCCCTGCAAACCATAAAGGCAGCTGCTTTGCGCTCGGAAACGGGGGCGGGGGAAGACAGTATGCCGCTGGATAGTCAGGGCACCCTCCTGTCTATTTCTCAGCGCGTACAGGAGGAGGAGGAGGAGCATGAGGAGGATGAGGAGGAGGGGGAAGAGACAGCTTGGGCCGCTGCTGACGGTACACCGGCTGATTGCCTGTCATCCTTTCAGCGTGTATGGCCTGAGGAGGAGGAGGAGGAGGAGGAGGAGGAGGATCCTGAAAGTGATCTTCCTAGTGAAGACAGCCATGTGTTGCGTACAGGTACCCTGGCACACATGGCTGACTTCATGTTAGGATGCCTTTCTCGTGACCCTCGCGTTGCACGCATTCTGGCCACTACGGATTACTGGGTGTACACACTGCTCGATCCACGGTATAAGGAGAACCTGCCCACTCTGATTCCCGAAGAGGAAAGGGGTTCGAGAGTGTTGCTATACCACAGGACCCTTGCGGACAAGCTGATGGTAAAATTCCCAGCCGACAGCGCTAGTGGCAGAAGGCGCAGTTCCGAGGGCCATGTTGCAGGGGATGTGCGTAGATCGAGCAGCATGTACATCCCAGGCAGTGCAACAGTCTTTAAGGGCCTGGCCAGCTTTATGGCTCCCCACCAAGACTGTGTCACCGCTCCCCAGTCACGGCTGAGTCGGCGGGAGCACTGCAAAAGGATGGTGAGGGAGTACGTAGCGGATCGCACGACCATCCTTGGTGACGCCTCTGCCCCCTACAACTACTGGGTGTCGAAGCTGGACACGTGGCCTGAACTCGCGCTGTATGCCCTGGAGGTGCTTGCTTGTCCTGCGGCTAGCGTCTTGTCGGAGAGGGTGTTTAGTGCGGCTGGGGGAATCATCACAGATAAGCGTAGCCGCTTGTCAACCGACAGTGCCGACAGGCTAACACTCATCAAGATGAACAAAGGCTGGATTTCCCCAGACTTCTGTTCTCCACCAGCGGACAGCAGCGATGCGTAAGCAATACGTAGGCTGCACCCGCGGATGGAAGCTACGTTCTCTCTCACCATCCAAAACGGGGACATTTCTGCTTCATCAATCTGTGTCTAATATTCCTCCTCCTCCTCCTCCTGCTCCTCCTCCTGAAACCTCACGTAATCACGCTGAACGGGCAATTTTTCTTAGGGCCACAAGGCTCACTCAAATAATTTTTCAGAACAATTTTTATAAGTTTCAATGCGCTTAAAAGCATTGGAACTTTAACTTGAACCAATTTTTCGTTACACTGGGCTGCCTCCAGGCCTAGTTACCACTTAAGCCACATTAACCAAAGCGATTAATGGGTTTCACCTGCCCTCTTGGCTGGCCATGGCCAATTTTTGGGATGTACATTAGTACTGTTGATACAGCAATTTTTGTGGGCCCTCGCCTACAGTGTAATCAAATTAATTTTTAGCCCACCTGCATTACAGCTGACGTTACCTCAGCTGTGTTGGGCAATGCAATGGGATATTTCTATGTACCGCCGGTGGCTTCCTGGCACCCACCCAGGCAGTGGGTCCACAGGGAGTTAAACCTACATGTGTCCACTTGTAAAGAACCCCAGTCTGACTGGGGCATGCAGTGTGGGCCGAAACCCACCTGCATTAACCCTTTCCAGTCCACTGTGTGACCTGTGAAGACATTAGGGTTTAAGGCTGTACAGCTCCGTTGTTGGTAGACGTCCGTCGGGGTTCTCTTACTGTATATTGCCAGCCTCTCTGCTGTCGGAGCCTATCCTACGTGTCAGCTCATGCAGTACTGGCTTTAGCCAGCATATAGCGCCGTTGTATAACAGCAGAAAAAGAGTAAGCCCCCTAGGAAAACCATATACAAATTGGATTGGAAAGGGTTAAGCACAACATTACTACCTCAGCTGTGTTGGGCAATGCAATGGGATATTTCTATGTACCGCCGGTGGCTTCCTGGCACCCACCCATGCTGTAGGTGCACACGGAGTTTTTACTACATCTGTACACTTATAAAGAACCCCAGTCAGACTGGGGCATGCAGTGTGGGCCGAAGCCCACCTGCATTAAGCACGACATTACTACCTCAGCTGTGTTGGGCAATGCAATGGGATATTTCTGTGTACCGCCGGTGGGTTCCAGGGAGCCACCCATGCTGTGGGTCGACAGGGACTTCACAATAGGGAGTTGTACCTGCCTGTGTCTATGAATTAAAAAGCCCGGTCTGACTGGGGCATGCAGACACCTTGACAGAATGAATAGTGTGTGGCACATAGGTTCCCCATTGCTATGCCCACGTGTGCAGCTCCTGATGGCGGTGGCACAGGATTCTATTTCTCATTGCTTCTGTACAGCATTGTGGGCTATCGCTCCGCCACTTTTAAAGAGGGTCGCTGCCTAGCCGTGCCAACCTCTGCAGTGTGTGCCTGCGGTCCCTCGTCATGGCAGACGCAATTCTAAATAGACATGAGCGTGGTGTGGCATGAGGGCAGCTGAAGGCTGCGCAGGGACACTTTGGTGTGCGCTGTGGGGGGGAGGGGGGGCGGTTGGGCAGCATGTAACCCAGGAGAAGTGTCAGTGGAGTGTCATGCAGGCAGTGATTGTGCTTTGTTGGAGGTAGTGTGGTGCTTAGCAAAGGTATGCCATGCTAATGAGGGCTTTTCAGAAGTAAAAGTTGTTGGGAGGGGGGGGGCCCACTCTTGCCGGTATTGTGGCTTAATAGTGGGACCTGGGAACTTGAGATGCAGCCCAACATGTAGCCCCTCGCCTGCCCTATCCGTCACTGTGTCATTCCCATCACTTTCCTGAATTGCCCAGATTTTCACACATGAAAACCTTAGCGAGCATCGGCGAAATACAAAAATGTTCTGGTCGCCCATTGACTTCAATGGGGTTCGTTGTTCGAAACGAACCCTCGAGCATCACGGGAAGTTCGTTACGAATAACGAACACCCGAACATTTTGGTGTTCGCTCATCTCTAGTTATTATGTAACAATGTGAGCTATGGCATTTTTTTTCCATCTTTTCAATCCCCGGCACTGTTCTTCATCATCTCTTCTGGCCGGGGATTGAAAGCCCCCCTCCTGGAAGTGCTGCCTCTGATTGGCTGAGTGTTGTGACACTTAGCCAATCAGAGCCACTGCTCGATGAACCAATCACAGCCATTCATTGAGCGCTGGCTCTGATTGGCTAAGCATCATAGCGCTCAGCCAATTAAAGGCAGTGCTTCCAGGAGGCAGGGATTTTTCAATCCACAGCCAGAAGAGATGAAGAAGACCAGTGCCGAGTATTTGGGAAAGAAGTTACAGTGGAACCAGACAGCACTTCTAGGTATTCTTTTTTTTTTTTCCCTACAGCTAGAGCTTAGTTTAGGGCTTTGACAGTAGGATCGCACTGCACGAAAACCACATTTCTTGTGCGATGCAATGCAAATGAAAGGAAGGCTCCATAGGGGAACATTGGCTACAAAAAATTGCGAATCGCGGCTGTATAGAGCATGCTGCAATTTTGCAGTCTTGCAGTGTCTCCGGCTACAAAACATCATTAGTGTGGAAGAACCAATAGGAAAGAATAGGCTCTACATACATGTGATTTGTAGCACTGTCACATAGCTACAAAATTGCACGATAAAGTTGGCTGTGTGGATGCGGCATCATTGACATGGCAGTAGCAAATATGTTATTTACTGTAATAGCATCAAAACTGTCTGCCTCAGCTCATAATACCTTCCCAGTAGATAGTTGCTCACTCACTCATTCTCTAGATAGATCCACTCCAAAGTATCCATCCGCTGTCTCTGTTTTGCTGGGCTTGCAGAGGGAGATGAAGCCATGCTTGCCATGTGACCTGAGAGATGATGATGATCAGAATCCTGTTGTGGAGAATCTTGTCTTTAAATAGCTGGACTTCCCTTCAGTATAGCAATTGAATGTGTGAGGCTTTGTTGGGTCACTTTGTTAGTAGATGCCTGGAGCTGTTGTGCCATACTGTTCCTTTGTCAATTGAGCACTCAGGCACGCACCCTGATCTATCAGACACTGGGGAGCTTTCCTTTGTCCCGTGCTGGGGCCTGAGAGAAGTGTAGACTTATATGCTACTCCATTCTCGGCAGCATTCTCCTTCCCCCTCTGCAGCATCGTGGAGACTTCAGTCACAAGTGGGAACTAATTAGTGATCATTTTTATGCTTTAAATGTTGTTTTAGAGCCCTGGTGGAGCAAGAGCTCTCCGAAACAGGCAGCCATGTGCCTTGGCAGCCAAGCCACATCCCCTCATCTAACAAGTTTTAAACAGTAAATTGAAAAGAGGCATGGCTAATCTTATCAAATAGCAAGACATTTGCTATGTTTAGCATAAAAAACTGGTACACATGTAAACTCAACAAGAGTTGGCATCAGAAAATATAGTACAGTATATCTAACATGAATAGAGATTACTTACTCTGCACGGGGAGTCCCCTTGTCACTGAACACTGTGACAGTGTTCAGTGACAAGGGGACGCCCTGCGGGGAATATTGACATGCAGCATGGATCTGTAGTGCACGCATGTCCTATGTTTTGCAGGTACGTGTGTTTGCACATCTGTAAAACACGGACATGTGAACACAGCAAAGGGAACCAATGGTTCTAAATAGATGCGTGGTTTTGTGCGCGCTTGTGTATGCACATAAACATACTCATATGAATGAGGCCTCAGAAGCAGTAGAATGTCATGGTTTCACAGTACTTTAATAACATATATATGTATATATATATATATATATATATATATAAATATATATATATATATATATATATTATGACACAGCGGGGGTTAAAGAGTACTCCAAACCGTCACTTTCCTTCTTTATCTTCATTTTATTAACACCAATTTTAACCAACACAAAGATGACTGGGTCTCCAGGGGTAATAATCAATACATGAAACAAAGTCTCTGATGGCTTTAACCCTTCACAGTCCGTAGGGTAAAGCAAGTACATCCTCCATTAAGGCAGCAATACAAGTCCATAGGTTCTGCACAGACCTGTGGGTATTCAGGGCGCAGCTGGTCCTCAATCTTTAGGGCCTTTTGTCTCTTCAGACTCTAGTGCATGGCAGGCGTTCCCCAGGGATCCTGCTACCTCTCTGCTCACACTGGAAGTCGCACTGGGCCTGGCAGCCCAGCACTCTCTCTGGCTGTCACCCTGGGTCTGGTAGCCCAGCACTCTCTCTGGCTGTCACCCTGGGTCTGGCAGCCCAGCACTCTCTCTGGCTCTCAGCCAGACACTCTGTTGCAGCAGGGTACAACCCTTTTTATATCACTGACCACACCTGTGGGTGTTTTCCTTCTTGTTTCAGGCATCAGACTGATTGTCTGTTGCCCCCTACAGGCCATCTTCTGTAGCACATCCCTCTAATATATATATATATATATATAAATATATATATATATATATATATATATATATATATATATATATATATATATATATATACATACATATATGTTTACGTCAGATATTTTATTGTTACCTCTCGGCTCTTCACTGGAAAGTTGAGCTGACATAGCAGTTCTTAATTTCCAAATATGTTATGACACATGCCCCATTTTTTCCTTGTGTGTCAAAGACGTAAATATAAAGCTGATTGTTTTTTCATTGGACAACTCTTCCTTTGTTTAAGTTTCGGGTAACAAATTATAGGAGGCAAACTTGGGGTTCCATCATAAGGCTCCATCTCGTTAGCCAAAACAGACAGGACTCTGAATTGAACCATAGGCTGCTGTTAGTAAAATAGAGACCTAAGCTGCAAGCTTTGATCTCCATTTTAGTAGGTTTCTATTTGATTTTAGCATTTTATCGAGACAGAATAGTGCAGTTTTTGGCAAATGAGACAGAGCAGTTGGATGGAACCCTCAAATTGGGTTCTGAACTCAATATGATGGCCTTAGTTACAAGGGCTTAAAAGTACAACTTCTATTAATTAAACAAAGTGTGTAAAAGTTATCTTGCAGTCTATCTAATTAGTATGTTCAAATATATTCTCAGCTATTATAAAGATTTATCTAACAAACTTTATGCACAGCAATTAGTAACAAGGAACATCATTATTAAAAGGATGGAAATTTTAATTGTTAACATAGTGTGGAAACAAGATTTTAACTTCATTGTTTTCTTAGTAATTTCTTATAGGGTGATGAAATATCCACCAACACATCTGATAATACCAGATTGCTTCCCAGGGGTTGGATATTTAAAACTCCCACAAGGAAGCTGAACCTGCTGGGAAATTAATATTTTAGTCAAGAAAGAACTTCAGGATTTTACAGGACCCCGTTTCTCTGATAGGTGAAGATACCAGAGGTGGACCTCGCAGTTGACAGCCTCTTGTTATCACTTTATGTTTCTTTACTAACAACTCTATCCACATTTTAATGTAGAGGGAAAGTTAATAAAATTGCATTCAGTTTTGTTTGAACAGTCTAATTAATGTATAGCTAATGGGATTGCTTCTGTCTGTGTAGTATATGACTGCTGCTGCACCTATGCAAGGGACCTATATTCCCCAGTATACTCCTGTGCCTCCAACAGCTGTTCAAGTTGAAGTAAGTCATCCACACGTGCACATATTAAGCATATATTTGAAAATGTCCATTTATACTAATAGATACCTTAAAAGTGAAATGTATTATTAATGTGAAAGGGTTTAAATACACTTTTTAATACTACAGTGCTTAGTTGATTAACCCTTTGCAATCCAATTTTGGATTCAGGGTTTCCTAGGGTGCTTTCTCTTTCCACCATTTTACAATAGCGCCATCTGCTGGCTAGAGCCATTACTACAGTAATATACAGTAAGCATACCCTGACGGATGTCTTCCGACATCGGAGCTGTACAGGCTTCAGTCAGAAAGTTGGAAGACAGCAGACAGTGGATTGGAAAGGGTTAATGATATGCACAATTGAAGTCATAAGCGAACCATACACCTTCAATACATTCATTGGATCAGTAAAAAGTGGAGATGGCAGCAATCAGTTGCAGATAAAATCCTTTATTCCGCCCAGCGCTAAAACAACGTTTCGACTCACATTACATGTCATAATGAGTCATTATCACCCCCCCCCCCAACAGACCAGGTGAATTACCTCCATAGTTGGTGTCATCATGGTGGTTTGTGATTTCCCAGATGCATCGGTGCGTCTCCTGAGCTGTACTGCGCATGTCTGTATCCCATCATGCATTACCTAATAAGGAAGTCTTGCATTAGCTTCCTCACAGAGACTCGGTATCCTCAGTACACTGCGCATGCGCCGAAGACTCCAGGAAATCTCCTGTCATCACCAGCTCCACACATAAGCTCCATAGTTTCAGCGCATGTGCGGGAGACTCCCGGGAACCCCTTGTCATCACCGCTAGTCATCACAGACCTCACACAGGGTGGACACACAGTGTCCGCCTCCCAAGCAACAATGCAACATGTCAAACTCCACATTTGAGAGGAGGAAACTGGGGATTCCACATCTCCAACAATGGCCAATCAAAATCTCATACAATAAGGTCTCACTACCCCTTCCTCTTGGCCAATGGTCACATGCATCAACATTATACTCTATTTCAATGTAAAGGAAGTCAAAGTGCATCGATAAAGAAGTCATATATTGTTGCTCTCATTAGAGATTGCCTTGTGTGCATAATCCTAAATAAATACTACTCTAGTTATTAGCAAACAATTTGTGGGTTCACTGTCAGGTTGTCACGGGGGATAAATTATCACTCACCAACATTTATAACCCATACCTAATTTTATATTCATTTGTTTTTACCAGCACATACATGTTATAACAACCAATCATAGGTTGACGTACAAAGTAAACCTCAAAAGCTTCATTAAAACTCAGTTTTTGCAATTCCTGACATTTAGGCCCAATGTCCATGGGTGGACATGAATTGCGATCCGCAGTTTAGGCCGCCCATAGAGAAACATGGCGTCCACAGCTGAATTAAAGCATGCAGATTTATTTTGCGGTCCGGAAAAGAAATTGCAGCATAATCCATTTCAGTGCAGTTCCCCCACAGATGGCTTCCATTGAAGTCAATGGAAGCTATCCCATCCGCGGGAAAGCAGGAGTTTAAAAAAACAACTTTACTGCACATGTGCGGTGGCGTGGCGTCTGGTGTTTCTGCATACATCCACAGTGAAGAACCAGACAGGTGCGCACGGTCCTCAGCCCCAGGCCGAGTTGGATTCCGCTGCGTGCCCCCACATTCGGAATTCGACTTGCCCGTGGACATGAGGCCTTATTCCTAGTTAATGCCCATTCCCTCGCTTATATCAATTGGGATCACTACTATAGCAAACAAATAACTGAAAGAGCACAAATCAACTCAAGAAAACCACTGCCAGCAGCCATACTTTCTAATATACTGATACAAAATACAAGGGCAGATGTAGAACTACATCCCTCAGCATGCAGACAGCCAAATTGCAATATGAAGGTGGGCTCCACAGGTGCAAGTTACCAATGAGCAACTACTCACACATCTACCACATATTGAGGGGAGTGGCTGCTTAGTATTATACCTGTACATAGATATGGCATGGAAAGAGTGCCAGACCAACTGCAGGCTAACAATCTATTAATAATGCCATGTACAATTCAGCCTGGTGGATTTCCCTGCACCTCAACAGTGAATTACACTGGCACTGCCACCCTGGGCTCCCCCAGTATTTAAAGCCAGACTGCTTGCTTTAAAAAAAATGCATAAACATCCACCCCTCTCAATATGTGGGAGGTGTGTTTGTTCATTGGTATCTTGCACTTATACAATGTTCCTTCTTACTGTAATTTGGCTGTCTGCAACGTTTTACAAAATTGGATCAAATTATCCTGATCCGAATTTTAACAAAAAAGACAAAACATTGACTCTTTCTTTGAGCAGAAAGGACAGGTGTGTTGGCTTGGCACTGCCGCCTTGCACTGCTGGAGTTCTAAGTTTGAATCTGATCTTGATGGAGATTTGAACCTGGGACCCCATTGCTGTAGGGCAGCAGTACTAACCACTGGGCTGCTGCCACGGCCACCACCACCTCCAACTCCACTGTTGTTCCAGGAGGCCAAGTTAGAGAACTCTGTTTTTATTCCTATTGATTTTACTGGAAGTTGGAATCGGGAGTTCCAATTCATAATACAGTATATTTAAATTGGGTTAGTTACGACGGATCTGATTATTTCAATTATGGCTGAACACTTGTTGAACAGACATCCTTTTTTTAATGTACGTCTTAGAGCCCATTCACATCTCCATTGGGAGCCTCCAGCGCAGATCCAGCAAAAAATCCCAGATGAAATAATACAGCATCCTGTGGTGTTTCATCCAGTATGAATGCCGGACCGAATGCTGGAATCATAGTCAATGTTGTCTGTTCTGCGCTGTTTGGTTCCGACAAGTGCTGGATCTGTCGGTTCCATATTTATATTATTTGGCGTTGATCTGAAAATGTAAATCAGCCAGACCCCAGGGCGCAGATATGAACGGGGCCTAGCAGAACTATAGTTTTCTAAAATTAATATTTTTCCCATGTCATGGGCTTTTTACTTTCAGTGGGTTACGATTACTATGGAACATAGTTTGCATGTTTTTCTCTTCATAGGGTGTTGTTGCTGATACCTCTCCTCAAACAGTACCATCTTCATCACAGGAAGCAAGTGGACAGCAGCAACAGATAACTGTAGAGACGAGTAATGAACATGCATCAGCGTACTCCTACCAACAATCCAAGTAAACAACCGGTAAACTAGCAACTTATTTTCATATAATACAGTTTATTTCACAGTAACATTTTCCTAAAGCATGCCTTGGGATAGGAAATGAGATTTTTGTGAAAAATAAACATAAATACATGTATATACCCTGTTTCCCTGAAAAAAAAGACCTACCTTGGGAAATAAGGCCCAGCATGAATTTTCAGGATATTTAAGAATGCATATTTCCGGGGAAACAAGTATATATATATATATATATATATATATATATATATATATATATATATATATATATATATATATATTCTACATAATATATCACAGAGCCACAGAAACAGTCATATTTTCCATCAACTGGACTGAAAGTGTATAATTCCTTGGATTTATGAAATTATGGTTGATTTGTTTTTCCCATACATGACATAAAAGTGAATATTTTATTTACTGAGGCTGGTTGAGAATAACTTGAAAATAAAAAAGTTATGGCTTTTAAAAAGTGGAGACGAAAATCCCCCCCAAATCATTGTGTCCTTATGGCCAAAATAGGCCGTGTCCTTTGGGCGTTAAACCCTCTCCTGCTCTAAGATTTTTTAGAACATGTAGCCAAAGACTGAATTCGACACTTGAGATTTACTCTTTTGTGAAATTCATAGGGGAGTAATAATACATTGGGACCACCGATCATAGTAAGCTATATCATCTATAGAAAACATTGGGGAATTTACTTGAATGGAGAAAGAAAATACAAAGTATTGGAGCACTTGGTCTTCATTGAATCTATCTGTACATACAGTTTACAAGAGAAGTAAAAGAGGATAGTGTATATGTTAAAAGGGTTGTTTAAATTGAATAATAGCTATCATATCACAGCAATATAGTATTGTGACCTATTATATCACTATAGTAGGTCAGTTTTTTGATTCTCCCAGGAACAGCATCACTCATGCCCATGGGCTCCTTCTGGTGTTACAACTTTTTCCATTACTGTGAGAGTCTTTTTGCTATTTTTAAATAATTTCATATCCTATATCTATACAGGGGATGAAAATGGAGTGCTTAAAGGGGTTTTCCAGGCAGTGTTCGCTGTCAGTGCCAGGATACACCAGGGTTGAGCAGAAGCCGCTACTCCAAACCCCTGTGTAGTCGCCGGTGCTTGTAATTGCAGGCACAGCTCTCACTGAAATCAATGCAGCTTCCATTGATTTCAACTACACAAGGGTCGAAGCAGTGGCTTCCGCTCCAACCACGATGTATCATGGCACTGACAATGGGCACTGCCTTGAAAACCCCTTTAATAATGAGTGTGATGCCAGCAAATTAACATACTCTATTATATCAGTTTCATTAAACAAAGATTGTTATGTCTACCTATAATTAGCATTGACGAGAATTAAAAGGGTTGCACTATATTAGAAAAAAAATACATGCTTTCGTTCCAGCAAGAGACTTTTGTCCAATGGCTTTGGCTAGTATTCTAGCCCAGTCCGAATACAGTGAAAGGTGCTAAAATGCAATTTCTGACCTAGCCCATGGACAAGAGTAGTGAGGCTTCTTGGCTAAGAAAGCAGATCCATTTGTGTCACATTGTATAATCCCCTTTAAGTTACTTTAAGTTCTTGGAACAAAATTCCATCCATGAACCAGGCAGGAGTGTTATATCACCTGTTATTGACCTTCTGCTATGATATTCCATAAATCCTCTGCTTCTGAGCCCATACTCACTTATCCAAGATGGCCACTGCAATATTGTTCTCGCACCAGAGAATTGCTTTAAATTCCAACAAATATCATATTTTCAGAGCATGAAATGTCCTAGAATCTTAGTGTTTGGTACACGTGAAGAATATAATTTATGTTTGTTCCTATATATATTGCAGACAATAAACAGGACTGAAGAATGTTGGTCTGAAAACCTTGCCTTGAATGGAGACACTTCATTAAGAAGTTGACTTCCTCTTTGCACAGGCATCAAACAGAAGCTTTTCTTTTCCTTTCTATTTTTTTCTAAATTGCTCAACAGTGTTTTTTATGTGCTGTGCAAAAACGAACAAAAACAAAAAACAATGGAAAGAAAAATGTTCGGTTATGTAGTTTGACAATTTTATTTTTGCTACTCTTTCTTAATGAATACACACCAAGAGAAACACAATGCTGGGTTATCATTTCATCTGGAACTTGATGAACATTGAAATCTGGAGATGTACAGGAGACAGTACAGACATTTGAAAGCAGTGAAACCGATGTCAAGGGGCAGCACTTCAGATGGACCTTTAACTGTCTTCCTCTATAATTAAACTAAATAGTCTCTTTCTTGTATTTTTTTGTTTTAGATACCTTTCTTTTTTTATTTCTTCTTCCATAGGAATGATTATCATGAATTCTAATTGCCTTAATTTTAAGGACGTCAGAAGATCCTGGAGAAAGAAATCAGCATCCTAATGGGACATAAGGCATGAGATTCAGAATTTTAAATGTACCCCACAACTGTTGTTGACGTTTCACATGGGCTTATAAGGTTAACATATATGTACAGATTGACATGAGATACATTTCTTCATTTGAAGAAACACTTTGCTGGAAAACAAAATCGTGCCGTCTGCAATTGAAAGAAAAGTCTGGACTTCTATGAAACTTTATTGTAAATGTTGAAAAAAAAAATAGCTGTAGCTTTTTACAGTGGGGTTAATGGGCTAAAAAAAAAAAACAAGAAAAAAAAAACAACTGCATCTGGGAGTTATGCGGTTTTTTTGTTGAATGCTGTTTTTTTTTATTTCATTTTTCAGTTTATTATTTACAAAGCGTGATTGCTAGCCAAGGCATTAGTGCTTTCTATCTGCAATCTTTTTTATAAGCTTTAAGAGATTTTTAGTCAGCTTTGCTTGTCATATTGCAAAAAAAATTTAAAAAAATTAATAGATGTAAAATTAGGAGTTTATGGGTAAAAAAAAAGTGCGAAAAAGCAATAGCTAGAAGAAATTGTTGACAATTTCTGTAGTATTTCTGAGTTGTGATCAAATGCAGCCTACGGATGGCCAATTTTATACCAAAGATGAAGTGACACCCTAAAGCAGATCTGAAGACAGTGTTTTGGTTTTAATTTTTTATTTTTTTTTCACCTACCTGGCCGGACCAACTTTCTTTCTTCTTTGTTCAAACTATCTTCCATTGGTATTCTGTGTCATGTACAGTATTGTTTGCAAAATAATGGTAAGTTGGTACAGCTGAACCCTGCTGATTGCTTGAAGACCTAATAACAGCTTTCATTTACCTATGGCATCTAAGATCTTGTTTTTTATAACATGACATTTTGTTAAGTCTTCCTTATTTTTCTATCTAGACCTCTTAGTAACGTGTTAAATGACAACCTATTTTGTTTACATTTTAAGTGTTGTCTGTCGTTTTTAGATGAACCATTGACAATCAGTTTATTGATATAGAACATAACTTATAACATAGACAATATGTTTCAGTGCATTGGACATCATATGTGTTTTCCCATTTCATCAACAGTTGCTAAAAGGGCTATAAAATACTTATCGGAAACTACCACCAACATTGTGTTTTTTTTTCCCTTCTTTATGCCAGACTTTCTATTTTAAATTTGCTTACGTTTGTTTGTCAAAGGTAAGTGCCATTGAGGATATCACTAGTCAATACAACTTTTACTTGTTTTACGACTTTTTGAAAACTCAAATTGTGTCCCTGCATTAAAGAGGTAACACATGGATTATGACTAAGGATGAGCGAGTATACTCACTAAGGCACTACTCGTTCAAGTAATGTGCCTTAGCCGAGTATCTCCCTGCTCGTCCATAAAGATTCGGGGACCGCAGCAGCTGACAGGTGAGTTGCGGCGGGGAGCAGGGGAGAGCGGGCGGGAGAGAGGGAGAGAGAGATCTCCCCTCCGTTCCTCCCCGCTCTCCCCTGCAGCTCCCCGCCTAGCGCCGGCCCCCGAATCTTTAAGGACGAGCAGGGAGATACTCGTCTAAAGCACATTACTTGAACGAGTAGTGCCTTAGCGAGTATACTCCCTCATCCTTAATTATGACTAACGGGAGACAAAAAATACATTTTGGTGACAGTTTCTTTTTCACTCAAAATGTAAAGCCCTTTTTACGATGTTGTATACAGGACCTTAAGAACGACTTCATATCTAAGGCTTTCTTCACACTAGCATCATGGCTTCTGTTCATAACAATGCCATGACAGCTACAATAGATGTCTTTAAATAAATTCCAATGATCCTGGCCGATCCTTTTGACCTAATTTCGGGTTATCAGTTTTTTACAGTAAGAATAGTGCTACAAACTACACTATCCTTGTTATTGAAAATACCGGAACCCCTGAGGGAAAGCGAAAAATCCCAACATCAACAGAGCCTATGATATCTATTACATCGGAATATTAAGTTGATCAAATAGCCCCACGTCCAGAGATTGGCTCAACCATCCATTTTCAGAAACTCAATGACCTATTGATATTTAAGATGTTTTTTTTCTACATTGTATAAGGTCATTCCCAACAAAAGCATCCAATCCACAGTGAATTTCTACAACTCCATTGTCACAAACAACATGGAAATTGCACCTGAAGAAATACTAAGAAAACGTAAAATAAAAAAAATCTGCAAAAAGATATGGGCTAAAAGTTAATTAAATACCTTAAAATAATAAAACTAGGAATAAAAATCAGTAAAATGAAAAAGTTGTTTATTTACAGATGCATTTTTAAAATGATTTCTACTCTAGCATTGGATAAAATTGCCAGAAACCAGTTTAAAGCCAGTTTCAGAAGAGCGTATTGTAACTCGTCCATCATTCAGATCCGTATTATGGATGTGATACACTTGATATCAAACTGTATGTCATCAGTATTGGCCTCTGTATTGTTTTTATTTTCTACTGGGCAAATACTGATCTATATTTGCCCACTAGAAAATAATAGTAATATGGAGGTAGAAACACAAAAAATGTTTTCAAAAATGGCCGTGATAAATAAGGCCATGTGAATAGATACACAGGCTTATATTAGCTCCATATTACAGCCCCGAAAACATAGACAAAGTACGGAGCTAAAATATGCTCCACTGAAAGCGGCCTATGGTTGTATTCCAAGAAAGATCAGTAAAACTTTTTATCTGATGATGAGAATGCATGGCTGAAAATGTGTAAAGGGAGGCATATACAAGTCCACTAACCATTCCTGTGAAGACCAGAGGAGTATGGATTTTTAAACCATGAAAGTGGCAGCTTTTAGTTAACATTGATTAGAATTAGTCCTGGACCAAACTGTTCAGATTCAAAGAGTTTCACTGTATTTAAAAAAATAACTAATATTTTTTTTTTTCAAAATTAGTTCAACTCTTCTCCATAGGCTGTATCTGGTATTGCAGCTTAATTCTATACACTTCCATGGCAGTAAATTGAAATACTAGATATACCTGATTTTTTTTTCTGTGATCAATTTGGAAGAATTTTGATGGGCAATTTATTTGAGACTGTATATTGGGGTGTGTTCACATGCCGCAAATCCGCAGCATTTCCACATCAAAATCCCCATCAAAATCTGCACTATTGGTGTGGATTTTGACTCGAAATCAGCTGCAGATCCTCAGCTGATTTCAGCCTGTACTGTGCTCCTCTCATCTCCCAATACCGCTATGCCCAGAGTATAGCACCACCGCCGGTGTTCATGTGATGCACCAGTCATGTGATGCCAGAATTGGAAGGTGAAAAAAAGCACAGGCTAAAATTAACTGTGGACGTGCAGCTGATTTCGAGTCAAAATCTGCACCAACACTTTGGATTCGGAGGTGTTTTTGATAAAATAATGCCGCAGATTTTGCTGTGGGAATTCACGCTGCGGAAAATCTGCAGCATTTCCGTTACATGTGAACATACGCCTAATATGTTTTATTTGTATGTCATTGTTTTTGTATTTGCTATTGTTTGCTATTGGTTCAATGATGACTTTTTGCTACTTAATGGTCATTGTACTATGTTGAAGTACTATATTATGTCCGTCTTGTCATCACTATAGGATTTATTACCCCATCAAATCAGGAGTGTCTTGGCAGGCATATTGGTTGTCAAACTAAAAACTGTGTCTCAAAAACTTAGATTAACACTGTAATAGCCTATGATTAGGATCCTATTAGAGATGAGTGAGAATACTCGCCAAGGGCAAATACTCGAGCGAGTATTGTCCTTAATGAGTACCTGCCTGCTTATGAGAAAAGATTCGGGTGCCGGCGTGGGTGAGCGCTGTGTTGCGGGAGTGAGCAGGAGGGAGCGGGGGGAGTAGAGAGAGATCTCCCCTCCATTTTCCCCCCTGCTTTCCCTCACAGCTCCCCGCCCCCCGCCGGCACCCGAATCTTTTCTCACGAGCGGGCAAGTACTCGCTAAGGACAATACTCGCTCAAGTATTTGCCCTTAGCGAGTATGCTCGCTCATCTCTAGATCCTATACAACAAAAGTACAAAATAATAACCCCCCTCCCGCCCCTCTTCCAAATTTTTCAGTGCGACTATGTCATGACATACAGTGCCTATGGTTCAGCAAATTGTACTTGCAGTTTTTTGTCTTTATCACATAAAATACATCATATTACCGAAGGATATTGTACTTTATCGAAAGTTGGCACCTTGCTTTCATTTTTACTAAAAAGCCTCAATAATTCTAAGCACTTAGCGTGTGGCCAATGGTTAGGAGGAAGAGACTTCATGTCTGGTTCAAAACCTGCTGCTATTTTTACTTATGTCTAAACAGCTATCCACTTTAAGCTGCTATTGGAAGATTCTCTATTTAAGAAAAATCATGCCTGGGGCATATTTTTTTTTCTAAAACTGTGCTGTGTGTAATGGTGACATACTGTAAATTTTTGCATTGTTAAAGTCTAGAAGATGTTCCAATATTTTTTTCTTACTTCATTAGAACATTTATTTAAAAAAAATATAAATATATTTTGTGTTCCAGGTCATATACTATTCAAAATATGTAAGGGCTAAATATACCATTGGGAGATGTATAGTATAAAAGGTGAAATACTGTAAGTGATTAGAGACATTTGAAAAAAAAGCTACTTTTATGTTTCAGCTACATTCGCTATTGCCTTTGAAGTCTCCTATTTTGTAGTTTTCTATGTATCCACGCTTTTGAGTTAGAGCTTTCCATGTCAAATCACCCAAGTGTATATTTAGCATTAAAATATTCTTTATGTCAGCATGAATAAAAAAAAAGGGAAAAGTGAAAAAGTGAATCATTTGCCATGCATCTAGTTATGTAATTACAAGATGCAAGTCCCAAGTAAGAAAAAATTCTAAATGCAGCTCATTTCAAAACATTTCATTAAGAAAGCCAAAATGATGAACTTCTGAGAAGTAGAAAAAAGTTAACTGTTGGAAATAGCGTAACTTCTTTTTAAACTCGTTTTTCTTAAAGCTTTTCCATACTTCTTAATGTCCGTTTTTTAACACTTTTCCATTTTAGGTCAAACATTCTGTGCTGAGTAAGGCCGGCTTCACACAAGTGTAAGCATATTTGCGCTTGCATGAGCGCCGCGTAATTGCAGAATGAACAACGCTTTTTTGCGCGTGCATCAGGGTATATTTAGCATTTTTTTTCAGCATGCAAGGAATGTGTATTTGTACGACAAAAAATACTTAGTGATGCTCCGAGCAATTGAAATGAGTTCTAGATGTGTTCTTTTTCCTGCGCAATTACTCAGTGTTCATGCATTTCCTAGTGTATTTACGCATACCCATTGACTTCTATGGGGAGTGTTGGTGCATAAATGCGCAGGAAAGTAGAGCATGCTACATATTTTTGGTACAACCAAAATGCGCAGGAAAATACACGCATGTGAATGAACCCATTGAAATCAACAGGTTCTATTCACTACGTATTGCATATGCAATTTTTTGAGATCTCTCTCACTCTCCACCCCGCTCCCCTCCGCCACCCCGCACCACACCCCGACCTCTGCAGCCCCCCCCTGAATCTTCAGGGACGAGCCAGCAGGTACTTGAAAAAGGCGATGCTCTCTCGAGTAAATCGCCTTAACGAGTATGCTCATCTCTACTATGAACCATTCATTACTACCGTCAACTAGACTCTTAAGGCCACAATCATCAGGAATTAAAATACAAAAAGTATGTTATATATTACAGCATATAGAAAGGTGTTCTATCTTGCTTTCTGCTCATTTCGTCACACAGTGTATATGATGACTCAGCCTCCAACTTCCCCTGGGTTCTCCTAAATAATCATTTAAGTCGAATTCTGATCCACTCCAAGTTGATCAGATTTGATTTGACCAAAATTAGCTTAGATACTTGTACATAATCCCATGGGGGCTAGAGATTGAGCCATCAGAAAGCCCTGTCTAACCGAATAAGCAGAGAACGGATAAGGGAACTTGCTGTTGTAATGACAATGACTAGACACTAAACAGCAGCACTGGACTTCACTTATAGCAATTGCCTTTCTGGGTTTTAGTGATGTCTCCCAGTACTTAGATACTGGCAGAACTTACAGTTGAGTCGAATTGGGTAACGACCCTAAAATTAAATAAACATAAGAAGCATGTATTAGCACTAGTAGGTAAAGGACAAAAAAAAAGAAACTCAGCAATGTATGATAGGAAAAGGGTAATGATGGCAATCAGATGATGGCACCTATGGATGATAATGATGATGATGGGTGGATAATAAAGCAGATAGTTGATGGAAACAGAAATAATAACCTAATAATACTTAACTTTAATGCTAGCTTTCCCATAAGCTTTCTCTAATCTATTTATCACACTGACCCTAACACCAGACACCAATCTCCCTGAGTAACCGTCAGTTATCCCTAATAGAAACGCTATCTGAAACAATAAGAGGACACTAAAACCCAGAGACAAGAAAAACAAACTGAACCAGAAGCAAAACAAGTCAGATACAGAATGGGAAACGCAAACAATCTACAAGGCTTGAAGTAAAAACTAAACTAGAAAACTGCAGGCGCAAACAATACTGACAAGAGACAAAGATAGGCTAGAAACAGATCACTAGAAACATACAATGTATCACAAGGCTAGGCTAGGTTCAAGATACTAGAATCAAACAAGGAATACTGGATTTAAAAGCACATATCATACGCTATAATAAGCAGCACACTGCAGAAGCCAGGAATATTTAATGGGAGGCCAGCCAATGAGAATCTCCTCCCCAAATAAGGCTGACCTGCAGCAATGATGTGAGCTGACCCACTCTAATGGACTAGCTGTGGGAAAAATTAACTCCCAACAAACTAGTAGGCAGGAGATGATGATATAGCAGGAAAGTTCCTGATGATTGTAACAGCTTCGTATGGTAACACACACAAGCAAATGTTTAGCCAATGATATAGCCAATGCAATAAAAAAAATAGTCAAATGTATCCAGAGCCTTTAACAATGGCTCCCATGTTACACAAATTTGTGCAATAGTGCTCTTCTCTAGTTTTCGTTTCCTGCTGGAAACATTCATGATACTTGTTTTATTCCTTTCTCATGAACTTTACATTTAAGTAAAAAGGAAATGTAAGATCATTCCATAGCCCGGACTGCTAGACAATGGCCTTTGATAAATGGCAAAAGTCCTTGTCAATAACAGCAAAAGGATAGGGCATAACATTAAAGTAGATCTTTTTACTGCATATACCTATAAGTGGCTAACCCTATAGCAATGTTTATCAACTCAGCCCTTAAGTACGCCCCAAAGGTCATAATCTGAGGATATCCTTTAGAAAGTATATCAGTGGCAATTTCTGTGGCGATGATAATAATGACATCACATGTGCAATACTAAGGAAACCATGAAAACATGACCTGTTTGGGGGCCTGGAGGACTGGAGTTAAAAATACTGTACTCTAGAACTGATCATAGCAGAAATCACAGTTGTCATAACATAGTCTCATCTAGTGTTTCCCAACTTAGTCGGGGTTTCCTGGAAGAGAGCTTGACTTTAAATACAAGGAATATTAGGTTGACCGTTGACAAATTTGAATTGAAGTTAAATCAACCAAAATGCTTGGTGGAAAATACATTCGAGATGTCCGTGCCATATAGTGCTTTCTTTCCTGCCGTTGACTGTTACTAATCATGCACATTGTGGTAAATATGTTGTAATGTTAAACAGTGTGATTGAAGGATCCATCAGAAGTTTGCCTGATGTTTCTGAGCTGAAGTGCGTACATTTTCAGTGCCATAGTAATAACTGACCCATGAACATTGAAATACAAATTCGAATGACTGGTCATACAGAACTCTCAGTGCTTGCTATAGATACCCCATTCCAGACTAAATGTTATTAACATACTGTACAAATATGTAACATTTTTGTACATGACTGAATAGATTTCTGAGACATTGTCTACTTCTCATATAAGATAACGTTAAGATTCTTGACTAGTATATGCAGTATTCTAGTATCAAGAATCCATTCTGTGATTTTTTTTTAAAATTTAGTAGAGACCTTGACATTTCCTCACAGAATGTTACTTGACTTGAAATAATGCTACTTCGCCTGCAAAGAGGAATAATTAAAATACAGTATGTAAGAGGGGGAGTCAATAATTATTCGCGATATAGCTCAAAACCATATTTCAATAAAAATGGAAAACTTAAAAATAACAAGATTTTACAACATAATTCCCTTGCCTTTCAACGCACTTTTTCCATTGTTGCACAAGATTCTTTATCCCTTCAGAGAAAAACATTTTTGGTTGAGCAGTGAACCCTACATGCACTGCTTCCTTCAGTTTTTGGTCCGATGTGAATTGACGACCCCTTAATGTTTCCTTGCATGAACCAACAGGGTGAGATTGGGGCTATATGGAGGGTGAGTCAATAGAGTCAATGGTATCATCAGTTGTGGCTGTCAACTGGTGTCCGACTACTTCTTCCAGTGTAACGCTTTTGTAAGCATCTCTAATATTTTTTAATTAATTCATAGACGCTCCGTTGTGGCAAAACACTGTTCCTGTATTGTGCTGAAAGTCTTCGATGGATTTTTTGATAATTTTTGATCACCGGACATTGCTCTTCTTTGGTGCAAATGGTAAGTGGAATGGCCATGGTTAACATCATGGCTGCAACAATGGAACTGACCCAACAACTTCAAACCTACACGGCAGTGATAAGATAAAAACTACGACCTAGTAATGTACGGATAAACAACAGTGCTGCCAGCACAAACATAAATGTAAATGCATTGCGGATAAATATTGACTCTCCTTCATATTAACGAAAAATGGTTTCTGAACATGGATAGCAGTAGTCTTGTATGTCCCATAAGAGTGGGGTCAGCTCTGATTTTTGGTTACAGAGGCTAACCATCTACAAGCATAGCAAAATCTCATTTCCAGTGACGCAGGAGCCGCTCAATACTTTAGTTGTTACTTTGTAAAGTTTAAAAGAAATTGTTCAAAAATAGAATTTATTTTCATATACTATTTTTTTAAATAACATGACAAATACAGATAGATATAAAGAATACATACATCAAATGGACACATTTAGAAGTTATACAAGAAAGAACTTAAAAAGTTGCTATGGTTAGATTCTAGAGATTTGCATAACCATACACTGACAAATGCATCCCCATAGGATAATATATTTTCCACCCTGAGTAAAGCTTAGATGCCTCCATAACACCAATGACGTGTCTAAGAAGAGGTAATTAAAGAGTTGTCTACTTTGAGCATTCACTTTTGTTACAAGGTCACCCATCAATAAGTTGCTCATAGGATGCCCCACTGACGAGGGCCACAGTAATCTGTAAAGCAAACTAGCAGCAAGTATTCAATTTCCTAGCGTTGATTCGCCACTAGCTGATGTACTTTCTGTTAATGCAGCGCCATCTAGTGGATGCATAAAGAAAATAAGTATCTTTCAATGTGAATCATCTTTTTTCTTACTGCTGTTGAACAACCCAACCAATTAAAGTGTATTAACTTAACGCAATAGAAGCAGACATCATCTAGCATAGAACTACGATGACAGCATAACTTTCATAAACCATATAGAAATGAAAAATGCAAGGATGACTATTTCACCTGAAACAAAATGTAACCTTTAATATATGTTAAAAATTGCACGCCGCTTGTTTAAATTCCATTTATAACACCACTTTCTCCTGAGAACTGTTTTATTCATTAGGGGTACTGAATGTAGTAAAAAACTCTGTGCGACTACAACTCTAAATTAGAGGGGTGATTTTCTTAAAAAGGGTCACTATACATCCTACAAAAAAAAAAGACATCTAAAGCTTCTGTACACATGCAATAGTTGGGAACATTATTTTATCTAGAAATATGAACGTCTGGCCAAGTCTGCATATTTATTGGGAAGGGATGAGTTGAAAATGTCCTCGCCAAACATTTCTGGCAGCAGCTTGTCTTCCGAAGGAGCAAAGGATGCGACATGTGAAAATCCAACATGTCTGACCTTTCTCTTCCCCAACAATGGCTGTCAACAGACAGAAAGAAAACCCCATACACGAAACCCCATAAAAAAGAAAAAAAAAATCCAGCTCACAAAAGCCTATAAAGGGTGCATGGAGGTGCGGTGTTACAATAGCCTAATCAAGAAGTACAAGTGGAAAGTCCCAAAAATATGCCATGATGGAAGACCAGGTCTGAAGCACCTAGGAGGTACATTTAATACAGAAATGGATTTTACATTTACATATATTTTCAGATACAGGACTTTCTACTTGCACTCCATATGCAGTAGATCATCAACCCATCCTACATAGGGATTGTTGTTCATGTTTGCGGTCATTGAAGCGCTTACCTCCCTGCAAAGTTTATTGGCTAGTTGTTGAAAGACATACGACGATAATTAATTAATAGAGATGAGCGAACACCAAAATGTTCGGGTGTTCGTTATTCGTAACGAACTTCCCGTGATGCTCGAGGGTTCGTTTCGAACAACGAACCCCATTGAAGTCAATGGGCGACCAGAACATTTTTGTATTTCGCCGATGCTCGCTAAGGTTTTCATGTGTGAAAATCTGGGCAATTCAGGAAAGTGATGGGAATGACACAGTGACGGATAGGGCAGGCGAGGGGCTACATGTTGGGCTGCATCCTAAGTTCACAGGTCCCACTATTAAGCCACAATAGCGGCAAGAGTGGGCCCCCCCCCCCTCCCAACAACTTTTACTTCTGAAAACCGCTCATTAGCATGGCATACCTTTGCTAAGCACCACACTACCTCCAACAAAGCACAATCACTGCCTGCATGACACTCCACTGCCACTTCTCCTGAGTTACATGCTGCCCAACCGCACCCCCTCCCCCCCACAGCGCACACCAAACTGTCCCTGCGCAGCCTTCAGCTGCCCTCATGCCACACCACCCTCATGTCTATTTAGAAGTGCGTCTGCCACGACGAGGGACCGCAGGCACACACTGCACAGGGTTGGCACGGCTAGGTAGCGACCCTCTTTAATAGGGGCGGGGCGATAGCCCACAATGCTGTACAGAAGCAATGAGAAATACAATCCTGTGCCACCGCCATCAGGAGCTGCACACGTGGGCATAGCAATGGGGAACCTATGTGCCACACACTATTCATTCTGTCAAGGTGTCTGCATGCCCCAGTCAGACTGGTTATATGCACCTTAAGAGTAACCGCGTTGGTGGTAATGTGGTGGTGACTGCGGACCTAGTACCACGGTTGTATTTTGTTGGTTTTCGGAATGTGGCCAGGATTAAGTGGGCCGTGGCGGGGGGATGGTGGGGGGGCTCTCTTGTAGTGTCGGTAAAGGTGAAATTCTTGGACTGCCGCCAGACGAACCAATGCAAAGGCATTTGCCAACAATGTTTTCCCTGTTGGAGGAGGAGGGGGATGTTTTTGAGGCACTACGTGTCCTCTCCACGTGTCCGTGGTTATATGCACCTTAACAGTAACCGCGTTGGTGGTAATGTGGTGGTGACTGCGGACCTAGTACCACGGTTGTATTTTGTTGGTTTTCGGAATGTGGCCAGGATTAAGTGGGCCGTGGCGGGGGGATGGTGGGGGGGCTCTCTTGTAGTGTCGGTAAAGGTGAAATTCTTGGACTGCCGCCAGACGAACCAATGCAAAGGCATTTGCCAACAATGTTTTCCCTGTTGGAGGAGGAGGGGGATGTTTTTGAGGCACTACGTGTCCTCTCCACGTGTCCGTGGTTATATGCACCTTAACAGTAACCGCGTTGGTGGTAATGTGGTGGTGACTGCGGACCTAGTACCACGGTTGTATTTTGTTGGTTTTCGGAATGTGGCCAGGATTAAGTGGGCCGTGGCGGGGGGATGGTGGGGGGGCTCTCTTGTAGTGTCGGTAAAGGTGAAATTCTTGGACTGCCGCCAGACGAACCAATGCAAAGGCATTTGCCAACAATGTTTTCCCTGTTGGAGGAGGAGGGGGATGTTTTTGAGGCACTACGTGTCCTCTCCACGTGTCCGTGGTTATATGCACCTTAACAGTAACCGCGTTGGTGGTAATGTGGTGGTGACTGCGGACCTAGTACCACGGTTGTATTTTGTTGGTTTTCGGAATGTGGCCAGGATTAAGTGGGCCGTGGCGGGGGGATGGTGGGGGGGCTCTCTTGTAGTGTCGGTAAAGGTGAAATTCTTGGACTGCCGCCAGACGAACCAATGCAAAGGCATTTGCCAACAATGTTTTCCCTGTTGGAGGAGGAGGGGGATGTTTTTGAGGCACTACGTGTCCTCTCCACGTGTCCGTTCCATGTAAGCAATAGTAGCACTCAAGACAGGCCCCAGTAACAATTCTGAAGCAGCAGTATAGCGGGAGCGCAGTCTTCGTTCCATGTAAGCAATAGTAGCACTCAAGACAGGCCCCAGTAACAATTCTGAAGCAGCAGTATAGCGGGAGCGCAGTCTTCGTTCCATGTAAGCAATAGTAGCACTCAAGACAGGCCCCAGTAACAATTCTGAAGCAGCAGTATAGCGGGAGCGCAGTCTTCGTTCCATGTAAGCAATAGTAGCACTCAAGACAGGCCCCAGTAACAATTCTGAAGCAGCAGTATAGCGGGAGCGCAGTCTTCGTTCCATGTAAGCAATAGTAGCACTCAAGACAGGCCCCAGTAACAATTCTGAAGCAGCAGTATAGCGGGAGCGCAGTCTTCGTTCCATGTAAGCAATAGTAGCACTCAAGACAGGCCCCAGTAACAATTCTGAAGCAGCAGTATAGCGGGAGCGCAGTCTTCGTTCCATGTAAGCAATAGTAGCACTCAAGACAGGCCCCAGTAACAATTCTGAAGCAGCAGTATAGCGGGAGCGCAGTCTTCGTTCCATTTCAGTAGCCTTAGTATAGCCAAGGCACAAGTGACATTTATGTAGCTAAACTGTAGGCCAACCCCACACACCTTTCTGTACCATGAGTGCAGGCGAAGAACATAGAAATTACTATGATTACACTGTAGGTGAGGGCCCCAAAAAATTGGTGTACCAACAGTACTAATGTACCTCAGTAAAAATTGGCCATGCCCAACCAAGATGGCAGGTGAATCGCTTTGGTTAATGTGGCTTAAGTGGTAACTAGGCCTGGAGGCAGCCCAGTGTAACGAAAAATTGGTTCAAGTTAAAGTTCCAACGCTTTTAAGCTAATTGAAACTTATAAAAATTGTTCTGAAAAATTATTTGAGTGAGCCTTGTGGCCCTAAGAAAAATTGCCCGTTCAGCGTGATTACGTGAGGTTTCAGGAGGAGGAGCAGGAGGAGGAGGAGGAGGAATATTAGACACAGATTGATGAAGCACAAATGTCCCCGTTTTGGATGGTGAGAGAGAACGTAGCTTCCATCCGCGGGTGCAGCCTACGTATTGCTTACGTATCGCTGCTGTCCGCTGGTGGAGAACAGAAGTCTGGCGAAATCCAGCCTTTGTTCATCTTGATGAGTGTTAGCCTGTCGGCACTGTCGGTTGACAAGCGGCTACGCTTATCGGTGATGATTCCCCCAGCCGCACTAAACACCCTCTCCGACAACACGCTAGCCGCAGGACAAGCAAGCACCTCAAGGGCATACAGGGCTAGTTCAGGCCACGTGTCCAGCTTCGACACCCAGTAGTTGTAGGGGGCAGAGGCGTCACCAAGGATGGTCGTGCGATCCGCTACGTACTCCCTCACCATCCTTTTGCAGTGCTCCCGCCGACTCAGCCGTGACTGGGGAGCGGTGACACAGTCTTGGTGGGGAGCCATAAAGCTGGCCAGGCCCTTAAAGACTGTTGCACTGCCTGGGATGTACATGCTGCTCGATCTACGCACATCCCCTGCAACATGGCCCTCGGAACTGCGCCTTCTGCCACTAGCGCTGTCGGCTGGGAATTTTACCATCAGCTTGTCCGCAAGGGTCCTGTGGTATAGCAACACTCTCGAACCCCTTTCCTCTTCGGGAATCAGAGTGGGCAGGTTCTCCTTATACCGTGGATCGAGCAGTGTGTACACCCAGTAATCCGTAGTGGCCAGAATGCGTGCAACGCGAGGGTCACGAGAAAGGCATCCTAACATGAAGTCAGCCATGTGTGCCAGGGTACCTGTACGCAACACATGGCTGTCTTCACTAGGAAGATCACTTTCAGGATCCTCCTCCTCCTCCTCCTCCTCAGGCCATACACGCTGAAAGGATGACAGGCAATCAGCCGGTGTACCGTCAGCAGCGGGCCAAGCTGTCTCTTCCCCCTCCTCCTCATCCTCCTCATGCTCCTCCTCCTGTACGCGCTGAGAAATAGACAGGAGGGTGCCCTGACTATCCAGCGGCATACTGTCTTCCCCCGCCCCCGTTTCCGAGCGCAAAGCAGCTGCCTTTATGGTTTGCAGGGAATTTCTCAAGATGCATAGCAGAGGAATGGTGACGCTAATGATTGTAGCATCGCCGCTCACCACCTGGGTAGACTCCTCAAAATTACCAAGGACATGGCAGATGTCTGCCAACCAGGCCCACTCTTCTGAAAGGAATTGAGGAGGCTGACTCCCACTGCGCCGCCCATGTTGGAGTTGGTATTCGACTATAGCTCTACGCTGTTCATAGAGCCTGGCCAACATGTGGAGCGTAGAGTTCCACCGTGTGGGCACGTCGCACAGCAGTCGGTGCACTGGCAGCTTAAAGTGATGTTGCAGGGTGCGCAGGGTGGCAGCGTCCGTGTGGGACTTGCGGAAATGTGCGCAGAGCCGGCGCGCCTTTACGAGCAGGTCTGACAAGCGTGGGTAGCTTTTCAGAAACCGCTGAACCACCAAATTAAAGACGTGGGCCAGGCATGGCACGTGCGTGAGGCTGCCGAGCTGCAGAGCCGCCACCAGGTTACGGCCGTTGTCACACACGACCATGCCCGGTTGGAGGCTCAGCGGCGCAAGCCAGCGGTCGGTCTGCTGTGTCAGACCCTGCAGCAGTTCGTGGGCCGTGTGCCTCTTATCGCCTAAGCTGAGTAGTTTCAGCACGGCCTGCTGACGCTTGCCCACCGCTGTGCTGCCACACCGCGCGACACCGACTGCTGGCGACATGCTGCTGCTAACACATCTTGATTGTGAGACAGAGGAGGAGGAGGAGGAGGAGGGTGCTTTAGTGGAGGAAGCATACACCTCCGCAGATACCACCACCGAGCTGGGGCCCGCAATTCTGGGGGTGGGTAGGACGTGAGCGGTCCCAGGCTCTGACTCTGTCCCAGCCTCCACTAAATTCACCCAATGTGCCGTCAGGGAGATGTAGTGGCCCTGCCCGCCTGTGCTTGTCCACGTGTCCGTAGTTAAGTGGACCATGGCAGTAACCGCGTTGGTGAGGGCGCGCACAATGTTGCGGGAGACGTGGTCGTGCAGGGCTGGGACGGCACATCGGGAAAAGTAGTGGCGACTGGGAACTGAGTAGCGCGGGGCCGCCGCCTCCATGATACTTTTGAAGGACTCCGTTTCCACAACCCTATACGGCAGCATCTCAAGGCTGATGAATTTTGCGATGCGGACGGTTAACGTTTGAGCGTGCGGGTGCGTGGCGGCGTACTTGCGCTTGCGCTCGAACACTTGCGCAAGCGACGGCTGAACGGTGCGCTGAACTACACTGCTGGATGGGGCCGAGGACAGCGGAGATGAGGGTGTGGGTGCAGGCCATGAGGCGGTAGTGCCTGTGTCCTGAGAGGGGGGTTGCATCTCAGTGGCAGGTTGGGGCACAGGGGGAGAGGCAGGGGTGCAAACCGGAGGCGGCGAACGGCCTTTGTCCCACCTTGCGGGGTGCTTGGCCATCATATGTCTGCGCATGGTGGTGGTGGTGAGGCTGTTGGTGTTGGCTCCCCGGCTGAGCTTTGCGCGACAAAGGTTGCACACCACTGTTCGTCGGTCGTCAGGCGTCTCTGTGAAAAACTGCCAGACCTTAGAGCACCTCGGCCTCCGCAGGGTGGCATGGCGCGAGGGGGCGCTTTGGGAAACACTTGGTGGATTATTCGGTCTGGCCCTGCCTCTACCCCTGGCCACTGCACTGCCTCTTGCAACCTGCCCTGCTGATGCCCTTGACTCCCCCTCTGAAGACCTGTCCTCCTGAGTAAGCGTTGCACACCAGGTGGGGTCAGTCACCTCATCGTCCTGCTGCTCTTCCTCCGAATCCTCTGTGCGCTGCTCCCTGGGACTTACTGCCCTTACTACTACCTCACTGCAAGACAACTGTGTCTGATCGTCATCGTCCTCCTCACCCACAGAAAGTTGTTGAGACAGTTGGCGGAAGTCCCCAGCCTCTTCCCCCGGACCCCGGGAACTTTCGAATGGTTGGGCATCAGTGACGATAAACTCCTCTGGTGGGAGAGGAACCGCTGCTGCCCAATCTAAGCAGGGGCCCGAGAACAGTTCCTGGGAGTGTTCCCGCTCCTGAGCAGGTGTCATTGTAGTGGAGTGAGGAGGCTGGGAGGAAGGAGGAGCAGCAGACAGAGGATTCGGATTGGCAGCAGTGGACGGCGCAGAACTGCGGGTAGACGATAGGTTGCTCGAAGCACTTTCTGCCATCCAGGACAGGACCTGCTCACACTGCTCATTTTCTAATAACCGTCTCCCGCGTGGACCCATTAATTGGGCGATGAATGTGGGGACGCCAGAAACGTGCCTCTCTGCTAATCGCGCAGCAGACAGCTGCGACACACCTGGATCAGGAGCTTGGCCTGTGCCCACACCCTCACTTGGCCCTCCGCGTCCTCGGCCACGTCCACGTCCACGTCCTCTAGGCTTACCCCTACCCCTCAGCATGCTGTATTACCAGTGATTAGATTTCCCAGGCAGGAAATAAATTGGCGCAAGACTGCAGGCCAAATATAATTTTTGCCCTTTTTGGAAAACGAAAGGCCCCACTGCCTCTAGTGAATGAATTATCTAAGTTTAATAACTGTGCTGTGTCCCTGCTTATGTGTCACAGAACGTGAGGGTAGCAGAGTTATTATAACTCTTGGAGAGCAGGTATTTTTTTTTCCCAATTAAGGAAAGCAAATGGCGAAGCCAGCAGTAAAGCGTAGCTGGGTGCGTCTGATTTAGCAATGTTTTTCACGCAGCTCACACGTCTCCACAGGCGTAAGGACGGACACAGGCTGGACAAATAGATTTCTTTTCAGTTTTTTCCCACCAACAGGCAGCACTGCGTATATTCAATGAACCTGAGAAGTTTAATAACTGTGCTGTGTCCCTGCTTATGTGTCACAGAACGTGAGGGTAGCAGAGTTATTATAACTCTTGGAGAGCAGGTATTTTTTTTTCCCAATTAAGGAAAGCAAATGGCGAACTCAGCAGTAAAGCGTAGCTGGCTGCGTATGATTTAGCAATGTTTTTCACGCAGCTCACACGTCTCCACAGGCGTAAGGACGGACACAGGCTGGACAAATAGATTTCTTTTCAGTTTTTTCCCACCAACAGGCAGCACTGCGTATATTCAATGAACCTGAGAAGTTTAATAACTGTGCTGTGTCCCTGCTTATGTGTCACAGAACGTGAGGGTAGCAGAGTTATTAACTGTGGCAGAGCAGGTATTTTTTTTCCCAATTAAGGAAAGCAAATGGCGAAGCCAGCAGTAAAGCGTAGCTGGCTGCGTATGATTTAGCAATGTTTTTCACGCAGCTCACACGTCTCCACAGGCGTAAGGACGGACACAGGCTGGACAAATAGATTTGTTTTCAGTTTTTTCCCACCAACAGGCAGCACTGCGTATATTCAATGAACCTGAGAAGTTTAATAACTGTGCTGTGTCCCTGCTTATGTGTCACAGAACGTGAGGGTAGCAGAGTTATTATAACTCTTGGAGAGCAGGTATTTTTTTTTCCCAATTAAGGAAAGCAAATGGCGAACCCAGCAGTAAAGCGTAGCTGGGTGCGTCTGATTTAGCAATGTTTTTCACGCAGCTCACACGTCTCCACAGGCGTAAGGACGGACACAGGCTGGACAAATAGATTTCTTTTCAGCTTTTTCCCACCAACAGGCAGCACTGCGTATATTCAATGAACCTGAGAAGTTTAATAACTGTGCTGTGTCCCTGCTTATGTGTCACAGAACGTGAGGGTAGCAGAGTTATTATAACTCTTGGAGAGCAGGTATTTTTTTTTCCCAATTAAGGAAAGCAAATGGCGAAGCCAGCAGTAAAGCGTAGCTGGGTGCGTATGATTTAGCAATGTTTTTCACGCAGCTCACACGTCTCCACAGGCGTAAGGACGGACACAGGCTGGACAAATAGATTTCTTTTCAGTTTTTTCCCACCAACAGGCAGCACTGCGTATATTCAATGAACCTGAGAAGTTTAATAACTGTGCTGTGTCCCTGCTTATGTGTCACAGAACGTGAGGGTAGCAGAGTTATTAACTGTGGCAGAGCAGGTATTTTTTTTCCCAATTAAGGAAAGCAAATGGCGAACCCAGCAGTAAAGCGTAGCTGGCTGCGTATGATTTAGCAATGTTTTTCACGCAGCTCACACGTCTCCACAGGCGTAAGGACGGACACAGGCTGGACAAATAGATTTCTTTTCAGTTTTTTCCCACCAACAGGCAGCACTGCGTATATTCAATGAACCTGAGAAGTTTAATAACTGTGCTGTGTCCCTGCTTATGTGTCACAGAACGTGAGGGTAGCAGAGTTATTATAACTCTTGGAGAGCAGGTATTTTTTTTTCCCAATTAAGGAAAGCAAATGGCGAACTCAGCAGTAAAGCGTAGCTGGCTGCGTATGATTTAGCAATGTTTTTCACGCAGCTCACACGTCTCCACAGGCGTAAGGACGGACACAGGCTGGACAAATAGATTTCTTTTCAGTTTTTTCCCACCAACAGGCAGCACTGCGTATATTCAATGAACCTGAGAAGTTTAATAACTGTGCTGTGTCCCTGCTTATGTGTCACAGAACGTGAGGGTAGCAGAGTTATTAACTGTGGCAGAGCAGGTATTTTTTTTCCCAATTAAGGAAAGCAAATGGCGAAGCCAGCAGTAAAGCGTAGCTGGCTGCGTATGATTTAGCAATGTTTTTCACGCAGCTCACACGTCTCCACAGGCGTAAGGACGGACACAGGCTGGACAAATAGATTTGTTTTCAGTTTTTTCCCACCAACAGGCAGCACTGCGTATATTCAATGAACCTGAGAAGTTTAATAACTGTGCTGTGTCCCTGCTTATGTGTCACAGAACGTGAGGGTAGCAGAGTTATTATAACTCTTGGAGAGCAGGTATTTTTTTTTCCCAATTAAGGAAAGCAAATGGCGAACCCAGCAGTAAAGCGTAGCTGGCTGCGTATGATTTAGCAATGTTTTTCACGCAGCTCACACGTCTCCACAGGCGTAAGGACGGACACAGGCTGGACAAATAGATTTCTTTTCAGCTTTTTCCCACCAACAGGCAGCACTGCGTATATTCAATGAACCTGAGAAGTTTAATAACTGTGCTGTGTCCCTGCTTATGTGTCACAGAACGTGAGGGTAGCAGAGTTATTATAACTCTTGGAGAGCAGGTATTTTTTTTTCCCAATTAAGGAAAGCAAATGGCGAAGCCAGCAGTAAAGCGTAGCTGGCTGCGTATGATTTAGCAATGTTTTTCACGCAGCTCACACGTCTCCACAGGCGTAAGGACGGACACAGGCTGGACAAATAGATTTCTTTTCAGTTTTTTCCCACCAACAGGCAGCACTGCGTATATTCAATGAACCTGAGAAGTTTAATAACTGTGCTGTGTCCCTGCTTATGTGTCACAGAACGTGAGGGTAGCAGAGTTATTATAACTCTTGGAGAGCAGGTATTTTTTTTCCCAATTAAGGAAAGCAAATGGCGAAGCCAGCAGTAAAGCGTAGCTGGCTGCGTATGATTTAGCAATGTTTTTCACGCAGCTCACACGTCTCCACAGGCGTAAGGACGGACACAGGCTGGACAAATAGATTTGTTTTCAGTTTTTTCCCACCAACAGGCAGCACTGCGTATATTCAATGAACCTGAGAAGTTTAATAACTGTGCTGTGTCCTTGCTTATGTGTCACAGAACGTGAGGGTAGCAGAGTTATTATAACTCTTGGAGAGCAGGTATTTTTTTTCCCAATTAAGGAAAGCAAATGGCGAACCCAGCAGTAAAGCGTAGCTGGCTGCGTATGATTTAGCAATGTTTTTCACGCAGCTCACACGTGTCCACCGCCCGTAAGGACGGACAGAGGCTGGACAAATAGATTTGTTTTCAGTTTTTTCCCACCAACAGGCAGCACTGCGTATATTCAATGAATAATAACTGTGTTGTGGCCCTGCCTATACAATTCTTTCCCTGCAGTATCAATGGAGGGTGGAATGCTCTGCAGAGGCAATTTTGAGAAGCCCAAAAAAAATGCAGCACAGCCAACAGCAGCCTGGACAGTACTGCACACGGATAAATATGGCCCTAGAAAGGACCGTTGAGGTTCTTGAAGGCTACACGCACTCCTAACACTCTCCCTGCCTATGCAGCACTTCTGTCCCTAATGCCAGGTGCAACGGTCTGCAGAGGCGATTTTAAGAAAAAAAAAATGCCACTGCTAACAGCAGCCAACACACAGCTATCAGTGGCCCTAATAAGGACCTTTGGGGGGTCTTGAAGCCTACACTAACTACCAATTCTTTCCCTACAGCAGCTCCGGTATAAACAGCACTGTCCCTCATCTAACTCACACCGCATCTGAGGCGAGCCGCGGGAGGGGCCGACTTTTATATTAGGCGAACACCTGATCTCGCCAGCCACTCACAGCAGGGGGGTGGTATAGGGCTTAAACGTTGCAGGGGGAAGTTGTAATGCCTTCCCTGTCTTTCAATTGGCCAGAAAAGCGCGCTAACGTCTCAGGGAAGGAAGTGAAAGTAACCAGAACACCGCATGGTGTTCGTCACGAATAACGAACATCCCGAACACCCTAATATTCGCACGAATATCAAGCTCGGACGAACGCGTTCGCTCATCTCTATTAATTAACCATTTTCATATTCGCTTAATTGAGTGATTCTTTACACAATTGTCTTTCCATGTAAAGCCACCCTAAGCCTGCTGAAAATGCTCTACATTATAAATGCACTTTGTAGCTGCAGCATATAAAATCCCCTTTGTCAATATATGGTCTGGATCAACATTGCAGCAAAATAGAAACTAGATGGATTTACAGTATTTCTTCATCCAACTGTGTTACTAAAGTATGTTACTATTTCCCATTACTTAGAAAAAAAATATAGATTTAAAACGCTAAGTCATAAAATAAGTAAAAACTAAGTAAATCATGATAAATGAAATCTTAACTTTCCAGTGACATGAAATGTACCATTTTCTAATAAGTAAGGAATGGAATGGCAGAGCTCATTAACTTGATATATTTGGAATTGCACAAAATAGATTTTCTATTTGAGATTGTTCAGTCTAATTGAGGTAATATTTGGATTGTAGAGTTAGAACATTTTACTAATATTTGCTTAGCCAAATTGAGAGTCAGTCTATCATGGCTTTGTTTGCTCATACTCCGCACTAGCCTGATGTAGTGTACAAATCAGTCCATCAAAATCGCAGTCCAAACATGGCTTGCTTAAGGAGTGGAAATTATCTGTGTGATCCATGGCAGGTCAAACCAATTCGCTCATCACTGTAAATGTCGGATGTGTTCTTTCAAATTTCTGATTTCCACCCATTTAGTCAAGACAAGAAAACGATGTAAAAAAAACTAGTTTAATGCTGCGCTATTATAATATTATAGGAAAAATCCTGGTAGTTTACGAACCTGTTACAGAAGGTGATAAAAAACACAACCACAAAAACATTGTAACCATTTCATGGTGTTTTTTGGCATATTATAAACTCTTTTTGTTCATTTAGTTTTTCATGATTTTTTAATTCAAATGAAAAAGGTTAGCGTAGACCATAGAGAAGACTCATTATAAGGCATAGTGCATTTTGAAAAAAGCTACTGTCCACAAAAATGCTGAATAATGCCACAGGATAAGGTAAAGTCCCCCCGGTTCAAGCACCGATTCATGACTGACGTCACATTATGATGTTTTCTTGGCAGACTTTTTTTGCGTGGTGGTTTGTCATTGTCTTCCCCAGTCATCTTTTACCCTCCCAGCAAGCTGGGTACTCAGTTTACCGACCTTGCAAGGATGAGTCAACCTTGAGCCGGCTACCTAAACCAAGCAGGGATTGAACCTCCAACCTTCAGGTCATGAGTGAGAGCTTTGGACTTTTCTGCTGCCTTAACATTCTGTGCCACACAAGGCTTTTCAATGCCACACATCATAACACAAATGCCACACTTACTAAGCAACTTATAGCAGTTATTGATATAAGCAGAGGCAAAAAAAAGTCTTAAATAATGACGTGCAACAGATGTGCACTGAAATTTGTGACTTTTCCCATTACTAGGCAAAATTTGATAAATGAAGAGAAAAATGGGCATGGTTTCCAAAGAAATGTACTTTTAGTCAAATTATTTAAAAAGCAGCTTGAAAATGGCACAAAATATAGTAAATTTATGTCTGCTAATAGCAGGTGTAGATTTGATTTTCTGACTATCGGTCCCAAATTGTCAAATTTAGGCTAGGGTTACACTGAGACTTTTGGTAGCTCTATTGATTGATTTCAATTACCAAGTGATAGCTGTAGTCCCGAAGATTCCATAAATCTCACGGGGGGGGGGGGGGGGAATTTATTGCGAGGGCTTTATTTTAGAGTCAGATTTGCTGGAGACCACGTTGCCCTTATTTGTGACAAATGTCTCAGAGCTGTCGCAGGCTGATGATAAATTATTTGCATCTTTATATATGTCTAGAAGTATGCAGTCATATTTTATATAATCAACCTACTAGAATGAGATTCCGACAAATTTTTAAAAATCACTACTTTTAAATCTATCTAAAAAGTTAAGACTATGAATAGCACCCCCCACCCTTCTCTCCATTTAGAAGGGTTGAGAACTGCAAAACAGCAAAAAGTTGTAAGCTGTTTTAGCAAAACCCCACTTGCGTAAAAACTTCTGACAACTTGATGACAGAAAACGACGGCACATCCCTTGATACATTCTCCTCCTCCTCTCAGTTTGTAAATTGCAGGAATAGTTAAAATCAATCAAAAAGTCTTAGTGTAGTCCTAGGCTTATTAAGGTGCGAACAGCTCATTAAGGTAACTATACAGCTGATCTTTATTTACAGCAAGAGACTAGCCATGCTTTTCAAGTTTGAACCGATTTCTTCTTTAAAGGGGTTGTCTCGCGGCAGCAAGTGGGGTTATACACTTCTGTATGGCCATATTAATGCACTTTGTAATATACATCGTGCATTAAATATGAGCCATACAGAAGTTATTCACTTACCTTCCCTGCGCTGGCGTCCCCGTCTCCATGGCTCCGTCTAACTTCAGCGTCTAATCTCCCGATTAGACGCGCTTGCGCAGAAGGGTCTTCTGCCTTCGGCTCTGCCTGGCACGAGCGGCGTTCTGGCTCCGCCCCCTTCTACGCGTCATCACGTAGCTCCGCCCTGTCACATGTGCCGATTCCAGCCTCCTGATTGGAGGAGATGCAGGACGACCTACACACATCTGGACTGGTAAGTAATGTCCTCATCCCGCAGGCAGGGTGGGATCCTGCGGCGGGGCTCCCGCCCATGGAACCAGACCCATCCGTGGACATGAGGCCTTACTGTGATTTTCTTTTTAAAGTCAGAAGGTTGCTACTTTGTTTGCTAAATGTGGAAAGTATCAATTTTGTTACAATGTAATGAAAAAAGAAATAAAATAAAAATGGGTTGTCCAGCATTAGAAAAATTATTAGCTTTTGTTTTTGAGAAGCAGCTCCACTCTTGACCAAGGCCTACATATGGTATTGAGTTCATCCAAGATGAAGTCCATTAGATGAGCTGCAGTACCAAACACAGAGTGTTCAGGAGAGGGGTGCTGTTTCTTAGAAAAAAAATACAACTTTTTTCTACTCAAGGACAGACACATTAAATTTAGAGGCTAATGTATCTGTTATTGGCTTACTTAATCAAATGGTTTAGAAGATTATTTTGTAGGATCCAAATTAAATTCTTCTTGTCATATACACAATGAATGGGACCTCAAAGGCAAATAATGTTCTCCCTTAAACAGGCAACTATCTCAGATCCTTATAAGTCTCTTCCAAGTGGGATGAAAAAATGCCTAATATTCTCTAGTTTCCTAAATCCAGTACTATGTGCATTTTGGGACACTCTCAGCTAATAACTCTTATGTTCTTTTGTTCACAAAAAGCAATCATGGCTATAATTACAGCTGCATTGAGATGTTCTTCCAATTTTGGTTGGTCTTATTACGTTCTTCATACCATGCTCTGTAATATCTGCCATACACGGAGAAAGCAGTAGTTGATTCAGTTTAATTAAAAAACAGCTGAAACAGTTCTTCAAAGGGTATATCTACCTTACTATGTTTGTTGCTGCAATGCATATAAAATAGAGAAAAACTTTGCAAATAGTCTTGATTAAAAAGATACTTTTTGTGTTTACAGTTACTGTCCAAATACAGTATACGTATGTCCAGAACACCTGTTTCAGATCTGCGCTGGAACCTCCGGTTGGCGGTTCTGTTCCGGATCTAAGATAAAAAATCAGAAGAAAAAGCGCTGCATGTAGCACTTTTTTTTTGGCCAAAATCCAGGCCGCTGGGCGGAAAGCGAGAGAACCCCATTATAGTCTATGGCTCCCAATCGGTGCTGTTTGGTTCCATCCTAAGACAGAGTTGTTCGGCCTCTTTCGGGAAAAGCAAAACCCCGAGTTCAGATGTGAAACCACCCTAGTAACTCACTGTTATGACCTTGTAGTATGATCTTAAAGTCATACTCTCTTCCAAGTGTCCCCTAATTCTTGGTAAATTACCAAATGTATGTATGTAAGAAGTAGGTGAAAGTTGGAATGGAGTTTGACTGTATAGTCAGACTACACACAGTTTGTAGTCTGTAACCATGGAGAAACATGTCTGTACAGGAACTGTAAGCACAAAACTGTAGGAGATGTTTAATGAAGAATATTTTCAAAGTTGCTTCATTTTTATTTGAAATGCCTGAAGAATAAAAGGTCAGTCATACCTTTTAATTATAATTGATCATGCATACAGTTTTAATTATGGTCCTATAATTGCCTGTTTTGCCTTATCATTTTACTGTCTTATCAAAGAAGTACAGAATATCTTTATTTCCCATTAACATCACAATAAATTATTATTTTTTCCAAAACCTGCAAATGGGGCACTGCATACAGTATAGTAAGGGTTTGTATGGTAAAATGGTTGTACTACACAAATCATTTCATTGCCTTTATAGCTATGGTTAAAGGTAAGATTTGGGCTATGCTTGAGTTCATAGCCTGCATTGAAAAGGTTTGGTTGAATTAAAAAAAATGGTTAAGGAAACAAAGTTTTGATGACATAAATGTCTTTAAAAAGTAAGTTTCTAATGGTATGGTTTGTATGAGTTGTTTCATATGTAACAAGGCCCAAGTGTCAATCTGTTCTCCACTTATGGGGCTTTCTGTTTAACAGTAGATGTTGAATTTCAACTTTTTTTCGATGAAGCTTTCAATAAAAAAATGAAAAAAGTTATGAGATGTTATTTTTTATTTTACTACTTCTGAGGATCTAAGAAGTTCAAGTTTCAGTGGAATCACCACAATAACTTAAAGAAGTTACCAAACAACATTCCTTCAATATGGCTGCCTGTAGTGAAATAAACAAACTGAGCTGTACTTACTCCTTCGCTGCCATGGGGATCTAGCACTGCAGCTCCGCTGTGGTCCCAGCATTTGTTGTGACGGCTGAAGTCAATCAGAGGCTGAAGCATAAGCCCTGGTTTTCCTGGCATCGGCTTTCACTTGAGGAACGTGGCTATATTACTGCAGATTCACTAATGTAACTCTGCATTAGCGCGTGAAGAACTCTTATATATGAAACAAATATTAGCAAGCCAGTAATGGAAAGATAAGAAGGAGTTAAATAGTTGGCAAAATAAAGTTAATTTTAGAGTGATTCTTTTTGTCAGGTGAGATGTGCAGATAGGTGCTAAGCTTGGTTTGCCAAAGTTCACTCTTCTAAGGCCTCGTTTAGATGAGTGTTACTTACACGCTGCTACAGCAACATTTAAACCACGCTGCTGACATGCAGGAATTCTGCGGTGAACGAGTTACTCATAGTAACATAGTAACATAGTTCGTAGGGCTGAATGAAGACAATGTCCATCTAGTCCAGCCTGTCTAGCCTCCTGTTTTGTTGATCTGAGGAAGGCAAAAAACCCCAAGAGCAGAAGCCAATTAGCCCTTTTGGGGAAAAAATTCCTTCCCAACTCCCTAATGGCAATCAGACTCCTCGGAGCAGCCCGTTCACATGTCCGTGCTGCGGGCAGAGTGCTGCCATGGCTCTCATAGGGGTCTGTGGCAAGCACCACGGACAGCACCGGAGCACGGAGCTGACAGTTGAGTCGGCTCTTGCTGTCCTATCTTTTTACTAGCACAGATTCTGCACTGGTAAAAAAGCTCCATGTGAGCGCTTCCATAGCAACCTATTGGTTGCTATAAAAGCATGATTTACACGCTGCTCGTCTGAACGAGGCCTAAGGAGCCAAAATGAGTGCATAAATGCCATATGCCACATTTATTATCAGTTTTAGAAACATTTTGCACCTCTCTAGGCACTTTTTAAAAGTGTCTTGAAGAGGGAGTATGGCTTTTGTCAAATTGTAAAATGTATCAGATTTAGGCGTATTTCCATTTTGCTAATCCTGTCTTAAATTAAAGATAATTGAAGAATAATGTTATCTACTGGTAGCCTTTTAACACCTTGCTCCATTGTCTGTATATTCTTATATTAGCATCCAGTTTGTATATAGCTCATTGCCAGCGGTTAAAGGGGTATTCTGGAGACCAGACAACATTTTCAAAATTTCTCTAAGGTTTTCACTTATTGCTATTATTCCACCTAAACGATGGAACTGAACTTCAGTAATTTTTTGCTTACCTTTGGCACCACTGCTTTCCAACCAGCTTCAGAGTTCCGTATTACTATTTAAAATGATAACTGGGAAGTAGAAAAACTACATCACCCACAATTCTTCATTGACAGTTACTGATGAGTGCGCATTCACAACTGTACAAATTGTCGTCATTACAGAATTTGAATGCACTGAGCATGCCCGACCAGTAAAACAGTGGAGCAGGTGCGAAACTGAAGAGCAGTTAATGGTTAGGACTGGCAACACAGTTTCAAAATCAAGGTCCAGGCAGAAGGGCAGGGCAGGCAGAAAGGAATAACAAAGTCCAGTATACAGAGCTGAGAACAGGGAGCACAGAAGTCTGACAAACAGGTAGTAAGACAAAACTAAGGTGAACACTACAGGGGCTTTGTTACAATAACTAATGAGAACAAAAGCTTAGGCATCATCTATGGAGGGAAGGATGCCTAATATAGCTAGGAGTGAATGGGGATTGGAGGTTGATCTAATAGGGAAGCATGTGCGTTTCTTTTAAAGAGGGGCCAGGCATGCATATGAGCCCTACAGGTAGGCACTAGGTAGCCAGTGGTGGAGCAAGAGCGACATTCAGAATGTGCAGGAGGACAGTGCCCAACCACAGCCCCAGCAGCAGGTAAGCAAAGGGAGCAGCAGCAACATGCTGTGACACATACAGCACCAAAATTACGTTCAAAACATAAGTACAGCCCCAGAGCCAAATTCAAAATATAACTACAGCACCAGTGCCTAGTTAATAACTTAAACACAGCACCAGAACCAACCTCATATTTACAGTACCATAGAATACCACAACCAAGCCTAGCACATAAATACAGCCCCAAAACCAAGCTAATAATATGAATACAGCACCAGAACCAAGTTCTTAACATAAATATAGCACCAGAACCAAGCTCATAATATAACTAAAACACCAGAACCAGGCTCATAATATATATGCAATATCAGAACCAAATTCATAATACAACTACAGCACCAGAATATACGTCACAACATAAATACAGCACCCTAACCAACCGAACAACATAAATATAGCCCCAAAACTAAGCTTATAATATAAATACAAGACGAGAACCAAACTCACAACATAAATATAACCCCAGAGCCAAGCTTGTAATACAAATATGGCACCTAAGCCAACCTCATAACATACATACAGCACCAGAACCAATCTCATAACATAAATGCAGCCTTAGAACCAAGCTCATAATACAAATATAAGAAAAAAGAAGGGTGTAGCGACTCCTATTAAGGATGTGATCCTATAATTCAGAATAGTTTTTTGTAGAATAGTAAGTTGGGTGCTGCCAGTCTAATTATTGTCACCATATAATTGTAAAAAGGAGAAAATGATGGACTGTGAGCGCAACCCTTGTAATGTAAAGTGCATAACAGCAAAGGGATTAACCCAATTTCTTCTTTATTAATTAAATGATAGCCAGCACAAATTACGCATTTTGGGGACACAGCCCCTCCTTCAGTAATGGCCAGAAAAAATACTAATAAAACAAATATAAAGTAGAAGGTAGGAAGAAGAATAATATAATAAATGAAAAGACAAAAGTAAAATCAATAATTAAAGGGGTTGTCTCGTGGCAGCAAGTGGGGTTATACACTTCCGTATGGCCATATTAATGCACTTTGTAATGTACATCGTGCATTAAATATGAGCCATACAGAAGTTATACACTTACCTGCTCCGTTACTAGCGTCCTCGTCTCCATGGCTCCGTCTAATTTCAGCGTCTAATCTCCCGATTAGACGCGCTTGCGCAGAAGGGTCTTCTGGCTTCTGTTCAGTCCGGCATGAGCGGCGTTCTGGCTCCGCCCCTTCTACGCATCATCGCATAGCTCCGCCCCGTCACGTGTGCCGATTCCAGCCTCCCGATTGGCTGTAATCGGCACACGTGATGGGGCGGAGCTACGCAAAGACGCGTAGAAGGGGGCGGAGCCAGAACGCCGCTCGTGCCGGACCGAACAGAAGCCAGAAGACCCTTCTGCGCAAGCGCGTCTAATCGGGAGATTAGACGCTGAAATTAGTTGGCACCATGGAGACGGGACGCCAGCAACGGAACAGGTAAGTGAATAACTTCTGTATGGCTCATATTTAATGCACGATGTATATTACAAAGTGCATTAATATGGCCATACAGAAGTATATAACCCCACTTGCTGCCGCGAGACAACCCCTTTAATGCTACTAGATACAATAACTTCATGAAATACTACCGTATCAGTAAACACAGTGTGGTCTTTGATATACATCTATGTAAGTAAAACTTGCAAGTGTACTAACTAACCAATGGAATCTGCTATGGGGGTGCAGAAGTCAGGTGAAATCCACACCTGGTTCATTTTTATAAATGTCAGCCAATCCACATTGTCTGTAGACTGGCGAATAATAGTGGTAGTTGACGCATGATCTGTCACCCACTCTACAACCTGTTCTGTGTGTTTAAATTCTTGCTGTTTTAAATGCTTTCCATAGATCTTACAGACGACAAGTCTTCTGTAATTACCTGAAGTCTCCAAATTGCCCAGCCTGTACAGGTCCTGTGAGCAGCCATAGATGTGGGCCTGATGTTTCTGCTGATCTTAGCTGATGGTGGTGGGTCAGCCCTTATGTTTATCTGTGACACCCTACTCCCTGTCTCAGCATGGTGCTGTCCTGCAACATCTGCCTCTTTTTCCCCTGCAACCTGCTATCATGACTCTTCCTGTCTGTGCATGTTGGGTTAAGAACCTCATCATCTTCCATCTCCTCTTCATTGTCCTTTTCCTTCAGAGTGGACTCTATGTCGCAGTGAGCACCTGGAGCTGGCATCTCCATTTCCATATCACCCTGAGTACACAGTGCCTGTGGAGGGCTGACTGAGTGCACTGACCCACCCTTACCTTCCTGGATTGGCATCAGTACATTCAATGTCTTTGCCTTCTCCCTCTGGTTGTTTAGACTTCCTAGTTAACATCCATGACACTGAATGATCAAACAGCTCCTCAAACTAATTAATGTGGACTTCTTCAGAGAGTGCAGGGGATTTGATACGGGGAGAAATAGAGGCGAGATGCTCATGGCTGACTGGTGCAGACTGACTGCTGTGTGCCTGTGATTGGGAAACAGAAGCGGTGGTGGCACTTGAGGCATGCATGCTATGTCATCCACTCTATGGCCTGTCCTGCATGCCGGGGATTTACACAGACCATGCTTTGTATAAATGTGATGTAGCTTCTTTCTCTGGTTTCTCCAATACAACCCTTTGTAACTACTCTGCTGGTATACAAGCCTTCACACCAGCAGTAATATATACTCTGCAGAATACGTATCCCTGTCTGTTTATTATTAGATCAATCAACATCTAACCCTGCTTTCAGATAGAATGATTATCATTTAGAAAATCGTTCAAACGAGTGAAAGTGAAAAATAATTTTGTTGTCAAAATTTTTTTGACAAACAACAATCATTCGCTTTTTGCTCACCGTTCATTTTATGCAGGCATAAATACCATCATTGGCTTGTTCTCTTATCATTCAGTTTAAACAATGCTCATTCAGTCTTTCCCATTTGCTAATACAGCAAATGGGAAAGACTGAGCAATGTTCCTTTGAACGAGGCAAAAATGCCTCTACCTGTCTTAACCCTTTCCAATCCACTGTCTGACGTCTGGAGACATTATGATTTAAGGCTGTACAGCTCCGATGTTAGAAAACATCCGTCGGGATTCTCTTACTGTATATTGCCAGCCTCTCTGCTGTTGGAGCCTATCCAATGTGTCACCTCATGCAGTACGGGCTTTAGCCAGCAGATAGGCCGTTGTATAACAGCAGAAAAAGAGTAAGCCCCCTAGGAAAACCAGGATACAAATTGGATTGGAAAGGGTTAATAGACTGCACAAGAGCAAACGAGCTAGCAGTGACATCAATCACTAGTTCACACATTCAAATGAGAATTGGCTAGTCTAAAAGCACCCTAACATACCCAAATAAGTGCAACCAGCCAGACCATGGAGGGGTGGTAGGCAGTGTATATGGTGGTTATCATGGTGGCCAAGTTGCCTCCCTCGTGCACAGGCGGTGGTATGCAGCTTGAAAAAAATGATAAATAAGCTCTTTGGCTTTCAGGTGTTACCTGCGGAGTCGGGCAGGGTAAGATGTTAAGTTGTCAGTTTGTAATGCCAGTCCCTAAACAGGGCTAGACCCGTGCAGGACAAAATAATAATTTAAAAAACGTGAAAATAAAACAAAACTTTTCCTTTTCCCTGAAGTGTAGTGTGGTACCTCAGTGCAGATTTTACAGTGGTGGGAAGGGACTTGAGGAGGCAGGATGAATGGTGAAACCATAGAATACTTTATTCTTCTTATAGAAAAATGATTTTTAGCACTTCATTCACATTAGCATACACAAGCTAGTGCAGGCATAAAATGCAGATATCCAACTGAACACTGAAGGGCTCTTTAGTAGTAAGTAAGCATGGGGATCCTTTCAGTCCTCTATGCTTACCCCCCCCCCCCCCCCGCTTCTTTCATTTTCTTTTTTTCTGTTTCCTCAGGTAGTTCCTGTTACTTTTACTCTGTTCCTTTACACTCCTTATCTGTTTCCTTTTCTCTGTTTCTCTTATCTTAGCACTATTACTTTCTATAGCTTTGTCCTTTAACATTTATGCAACTTTTGTACTTACACTTCCCACCACACTGGCTTTCTCCATTTCTCATGGCTGAACTCCTCTCTCTTCTCCTAGTCTGTATAACTCTCTGGAACTCTCTAGACTACCACACCCCTGTCTTTTATCCTACTAATGGAGCTCGACTAGGGTTTCCTAAGCATAGAGTGAGTGAAAAAACAACTAAACTTTACCTTAGAGTTAAACACACATAAATGAAGCATCCACATTATTATTATAGAGTGTACAACTCCTACTATATAAGCTTCAAAGTTAAGCTGCTATCGCTGGACCCGAGGAGAGAGTCTGTTTTCTCACGTTACCTTGAAAATGTCTAAATTACTCTATCATTTAATTTGTACTGTATCCAAGTGAAGAAGGAGAAATTACAAGAATTCTGTTCTTTCATTGCAGAAAAATTAAACTAATTGCTAAATTGGCAATGTGCCTTGTGCATCTGACAGCCGAGAAAGCAGGAATGCATTTTCACCGCAAGCAAATTGCACTATATTTTTCATTGGCTTTATACTTTGCCTATGTGAAAGAAGGAACAACAACGGGAATGCTGCCCTTTTCAGCTTTTTTATTAGCACATTTATTAGTATTTTGCCCTATGACTACTTGAAAGAGTAAGATAATAGGAATACAAAAAAAATATCCAGTTCCAAGTAGTCAAAAAGAAAAATAACTACACTGTTGAAATTACAGGTTCAAATCTGACATAGGGTAATGTCTGTATTGGCTTTTTATATGTTTATTCTTCTTAGTTTTCTATTTCTCTGGCAATGAAAGAACAAGTGTGGTGGCTCAGTTGTTACCATTGCTACCATGCAGTGCTGGAGTTGTAGGTTCAAGTCTGACTGAGGGTAATGGCTGTATGTTTTTTTTTTTTTAAGTTGTTACCCGTTATGAAGTTTTAACCTAGGACCCCAGCATTGTAAGGAACAGTGCTAACCAATTAACCATAATCATTGAAGAGACACCACCACCATGCAGAACAGAGCCGAAACTGGAAATGAAAAAATGATCTTTTGCAAGTTTCATCCACCTCCCATTGATTACAATTAGAGATGAGCGAGCATACTCGTCCGAGCTTGATACTCGTTCGAGTATTAGGGTGTTCGAGATGCTCGTTACTCGTAACGAGTACCACGCGGTATTCGGGTTACTTTCATTTTCTTCCCTGAGAAATTTGCGCGCTTTTCTGGCCAATAGAAAGATAGGGAAGGCATTACAACTTCCCCCTGCAACGTTCAAGCCCTACACCACCCCCCTGCAGTGAGTGGCTGGCGAGATTAGGTGTCACCCGAGTATTAAAATCTGCCCCTCCCGCGGCTCGCCACAGATGCATTTTGACATTAGTTCAGGGAAAGTGGTATCTTGGTGGAGCTGCTATAGGGAGCGTGTTAGGAGTATTTTAGGTTTCAAGAACCCCCACGGTCCTTCTTAAGGCCATAGAAATCGCAGATCGCACCTATGTGCGATCTGCGATTTCTGTTCTCTTCTCTATATGCGCTCAATGGGGCCGGCGGCAGCAGCGCCGACCCCATTGAGAACATATAGAAGACAAATCATTCTTCTCTGCCACAGCTGTTACAGCTGTGGCAGAGAAGAACAATGTTTGCCCATTGAATTCAATGGAGCCGGCAATACAGCAGGTTCCACTGAAAGCAATGGGCTGCCGGCGTGTGCGTGGATGAATTTTCGGGAAGGGCTTAAATATATAAGCCCTTCCCTGCAATTCATTCAGAAATGTGTTACAATAAAAATATATACCGGCGTATAAGGCGACGGGGCGTATAAGATGACCCCCCAACTGTCACCTTATACGCCGGCAATACAGTGGAGCAAAGAATAAAAATCATTACTCACTTCTTCTGACGTTCTGCGGCGCTGCTGCAGGCTGTCGCTCCCTCCTGGTTCCCGGCAGAGCATTGATTTCTGTACGAAGGGCTTTAAATCCCCGCCTCCAGAAACACACGTGCCTTCAGCCAATCACAGCCAATGACAATGATGTCATTAAATGGCTGTGATTGGCTGTGTTTCTGGAGGCGGGGATTTCAAGCCCTGCGTCCAGAAAGCAATGCTCTGCCGTGGACCAGGAGGGAGCGACAGCCTGCAGGAACGGCGCAGAACGTCAGAAGAAGTGAGTAATGATTTTTATTCTTTGCTCCACTGTATTGCCGGCGTATAAGGTGACAGTTGGGGGGTCGTCTTATACGCCCCGTCGCCTTATACGCCGGTATATATTTTTATTGTAACACATTTCTGAATGAATTGCAGGGAAGGGCTTATATATTTAAGCCCTTCCCGACAATTCATCCTGCGATCGCCGGCAGCCCATTGCTTTCAGTGGAACCTGCTGTATTGCTGGCTCCATTGAATTCAATGGGCAAACATCGTTCTTCTCTGCCACAGCTGTTACAGCTATGGCAGAGGAGAACGATCTTTACGCTGACAGTGCGGGGGGGGGGGGGGGGCACTCTTGCCGCTATTGTGGCTTAATAGTGGGACCTGGGAACTTGAGATGCAGCCCAACATGTAGCCCCTCGCCTGCCCTATCCGTTGCTGTGTCGTTCCCATCACTTTCTTGAATTGCCCAGATTTTCACAAATGAAAACCTTAGCGGAGCATCGGCGATATACAAAAATGCTCTGGTCGCCCATTGACTTCAATGGGGTTCGTTACTCGAAACGAACCCTCGAGCATCGCGAAAATTTCGTCCCGAGTAACGAGCACCCGAGCATTTTGGTGCTCGCTCATCTCTAATTACAATGCAATAAAAAAAGGACCCATGTGTATTCTGTTTTCCGAAACTGGAAACAAAAGTGCATCAGTCTGGGATTTTGATTCCGGTATAAAAAATGGAATAGAGACAGAAAATACAGAAACTGATTGAAGCTGAAGACCTTTAATATATTCTGTGGGCTTAAAAATGGAAATATTTTCTTTTCGTTTTGCTATCCCGTTGTGAGGAAAGCAAAACAGAAACCTAAACGCTAGTCTGAACGAGGCTTAACCCCTTCAGTGGCTGGTTTAGGTAGTCTTCAGCACATTTCAACAATGATTTTTAGGGGATTTTCCGGGCGTGCCATTAAAGGGGTTAAGAGTGATAGATCGCCATCAAAACAGCTCTAATATGTTGATGGCTGTGGCTGAGCATCTGCACTTGTATTTTTCTCTAAACCCAACATCTTTAATATATTTGTTATATGGACGGTTACATTGTACCTGGGCTGCTTTTTATTTCCATGCTATGGAAAAGGTTCTTAGCAGGCTGTTTTTGCAAGATGACTAGAGATGAGCTAGTATATTCGCTAAGGCACATTACTCGAGCGAGTAGTGCCTTAGCCGAGTATCTCCCCGCTCATCACTAAAGATTTGGGGACCGCCGCGGCTGACAGGTGAGTTGCCGCGGGGAGAGAGAGATCTCCCCTCCACTTCTCCCTGCTCTGCCCCGCTACTACCCGACCCCCGCCGGCCCCCGAATCTTTAGGGACGAGCAGGGAGATACTCGGCTAAGGCACTACTAGCTCGAGTAATGTGCCTTAGCGAGTATACTCACTCATCTCTAAAGATGACCTTTTCCCAGTCACCTTTACCCCCTAGCAAGCTGGGTACTTATTTTACCGACCTCAGAAAGATATAAGGCTGGAGTCAACCTTGAGCTGGCTACCTGAGCCATGTGGGGATTGAATCTGAACCTTCAGGTTGTGAACGTGAGCTGAGAACTGTATTCTGCTGATTTACCACTCTGTGCCACACAAAGCCCTCTACACCTTACGACTATATAATTTATTTGCAAATGTTTTTACAGAAGAAGGGAGTTATATTTTCCACTATTTTCCTGAGTTGAGACTCAATTCGTATATTTGACTTAAAATAGCATTGATAATTTATTTGTCTAGAATACAAGTTTTAGGTCCTAGACAAAGCATCTCTAGGGCTGTATATTAGTTTTCAAGCTATTTCAGCTATCAAGGGATACTACAAATTGGCCTCTCTGGATTCTCTAGCTTCTTTTAGAGCTCATTACATGCATTTTATTGAAACATATTGGGCAAAGAGAATACATATAAGGCTTTGCAAGATATATGCATAATGCAGGTAATCTATATAACTGTATAATCATCTTCCCATACATTCATTATTAAAAGCTCAATATCAAAACTTCTAGAAATGCAGCCTTAGCACAGCTGCAGCACAGTAATTCTAATGCAAGAAAAATATGTATAGCACCCAAGTAAAATAGCAATCTTTATTAATGTATCACATAAAACATAATAGAGGGTACAAAGCCATAGTGGAAAATCACCCCAAGTGATATAGTGCATGAAAACACCTAGAATTCATATATGCCCCTGCTACACATATACATGTAATAAATAAAGTGCGAGCGCAAACATAGTAACGGTTAAAAAATGTATTTAACCCCTGTAAGGTAGTTTGGAATGACCGGCGTACGTTTCGGCTAAAGAGCCGCCTAGATCTAGGGGTGTTTGGGCCCATGAAAGGCACTAATATTTAAAATGCCATTCCTGTAGCAGGTGTTAATAATTAAATGGGTCAAGAAAATAACTTATCCCAGAGGCTCAGTTACGTCGCCATTCCCCTGGAACTTGTGCTAAACATTGTCTGAGAACTTATCATGTGACTACCGCGTGACTAGACATCGGCAAATGATGTCAGACGCTGGTCATGTGACGGCGACCAAATACATAAAGACATGGCCAGAGAAGAACAGATACCCACAAACCCCTTGTGCAGGTAGCTGTCCATATATACATCCATGGATGAGATTTTCTTAGGGTGATTGTCTACTGCAGCTTTGCATCCTTTTTCATGTTTTTATGTGATATTTTAATGTAGATTGTTATTTTACTTTGGTGTTATGTACATTTTTCTTTTATTGTTTTTGCAGTTATGGTGTGGCCATTAATATCTTTTTGACATCTCATTGTATGATTATTTGGTAGTTATTGCATATTAGTTTTGCATATTTTGGTTAACCCCTTAAGGACCAGGCTGTTTTGTACCTTTAGGACCAGACTAGAGATGAGCGAGTGTACTCGGCCACGCCCCTTTTTCGCCGCGATTTTCGAGTACTTCCGTACTCGGGCGAAAAGATTCGGGGGGCGCCGTGGGTGAGTGGGGGCTTGCAGCGGGGAGGGGGGGGGGGAGAGAGAGGGCTTCCCCCTGTTCCCTGCTGCTACCCCCCGCTCCGCCACGCCTCCCCCCGCCCCCCGGCGACCCCCGAATCTTTTCACCCGAGTACGGAAGTACTCGAAAATCGTGGTGCCTCGATCGAGTAATTACTTGAAACGAGTAGGTTTGCTCATCTCTAGACCAGACACTTTTTAGGGATTTTACTAGAGATGAGCGAACACCAAAATGTTCGGGTGTTCGTTATTCGGAACGAACTTCCCGTGATGCTCGAGGGTTCGTTTCGAACAACGAACCCCATTGAAGTCAATGGGCGACCAGAACATTTTTGTATTTCGCCGATGCTCGCTAAGGTTTTCATGTGTGAAAATCTGGGCAATTCAAGAAAGTGATGGGAATGACACAGAAACGGATAGGGCAGGCGAGGGGCTACGTGTTGGGCTGCATCTCAAGTTCCCAGGTCCCACTATTAAGCCACAATACCGGCAAGAGTGGGCCCCCCCCCCTCCCAACAACTTTTACTTCTGAAAAGCCCTCATTAGCATGGCATACCTTTGCTAAGCACCACACTACCTCCAACAAAGCACAATCACTGCCTGCATGACACTCCACTGACACTTCTCCTGGGTTACATGCTGCCCAACCGCCCCCCCTCCCCGCCCACAGCGCACACCAAAGTGTCCCTGGGCAGCCTTCAGCTGCCCTCATGCCACACCACGCTCATGTCTATTTAGAATTGCGTCTGCCATGACGAGGGACCGCAGGCACACACTGCAGAGGTTGGCACGGCTAGGCAGCGACCCTCTTTAAAAGTGGCGGAGCGATAGCCCACAATGCTGTACAGAAACAATGAGAAATAGAATCCTGTGCCACCGCCATCAGGAGCTGCACACGTGGGCATAGCAATGGGGAACCTATGTGCCACACACTATTCATTCTGTCAAGGTGTCTGCATGCCCCAGTCAGACCGGGCTTTTTAATTCATAGACACAGGCAGGTACAACTCCCTATTGTGAAGTCCCTGTCGACCCACAGCATGGGTGGCTCCCTGGAACCCACCGGCGGTACACAGAAATATCCCATTGCATTGCCCAACACAGCTGAGGTAGTAATGTCGTGCTTAATGCAGGTGGGCTTCGGCCCACACTGCATGCCCCAGTCTGACTGGGGTTCTTTATAAGTGTACAGATGTAGTAAAAAGTCCGTGTGCACCTACAGCATGGGTGGGTGCCAGGAAGCCACCGGCGGTACATAGAAATATCCCATTGCATTGCCCAACACAGCTGAGGTAGTAATGTTGTGCTTAACCCTTTCCAATCCAATTTGTATATGGTTTTCCTAGGGGGCTTACTCTTTTTCTGCTGTTATACAACGGCGCTATATGCTGGCTAAAGCCAGTACTGCATGAGCTGACACGTAGGATAGGCTCCGACAGCAGAGAGGCTGGCAATATACAGTAAGAGAACCCCGACGGACGTCTACCAACAACGGAGCTGTACAGCCTTAAACCCTAATGTCTTCACAGGTCACACAGTGGACTGGAAAGGGTTAATGCAGGTGGGTTTCGGCCCACACTGCATGCCCCAGTCAGACTGGGGTTCTTTACAAGTGGACACATGTAGGTTAAACTCCCTGTGGACCCACTGCCTGGGTGGGTGCCAGGAAGCCACCGGCGGTACATAGAAATATCCCATTGCATTGCCCAACACAGCTGAGGTAGTAATGTCGTGCGTAATACAGGTGGGCTTCGGCCCACACTGCATGCCCCAGTCAGACTGGGGTTCTTTAGAAGTGTACAGATGTATTAAAAACTCAGTGTGCACCTACAGCATGGGTGGCTCCCTGGAACCCACCGGCGGTACATAAAAATATCCCATTGCATTGCCCAACACAGCTGAGGTAACGTCAGCTGTAATGCAGGTGGGCTAAAAATTAATTTGATTACACTGTAGGCGAGGGCCCACAAAAATTGCTGTATCAACAGTACTAATGTACATCCCAAAAATTGGCCATGGCCAGCCAAGAGGGCAGGTGAAACCCATTAATCGCTTTGGTTAATGTGGCTTAAGTGGTAACTAGGCCTGGAGGCAGCCCAGTGTAACGAAAAATTGGTTCAAGTTAAAGTTCCAATGCTTTTAAGCGCATTGAAACTTATAAAAATTGTTCTGAAAAATTATTTGAGTGAGCCTTGTGGCCCTAAGAAAAATTGCCCGTTCAGCGTGATTACGTGAGGTTTCAGGAGGAGGAGCAGGAGGAGGAGGAGGAGGAATATTAGACACAGATTGATGAAGCAGAAATGTCCCCGTTTTGGATGGTGAGAGAGAACGTAGCTTCCATCCGCGGGTGCAGCCTACGTATTGCTTACGTATCGCTGCTGTCCGCTGGTGGAGAACAGAAGTCTGGGGAAATCCAGCCTTTGTTCATCTTGATGAGTGTTAGCCTGTCGGCACTGTCGGTTGACAAGCGGCTACGCTTATCTATGATGATTCCCCCAGCCGCACTAAACACCCTCTCCGACAAAACGCTAGCCGCAGGACAAGCAAGCACCTCAAGGGCATACAGCGCTAGTTCAGGCCACATGTCCAGCTTCGACACCCAGTAGTTGTAGGGGGCAGAGGCGTCACCAAGGATGGTCGTGCGATCCGCTACGTACTCCCTCACCATCCTTTTACAGTGCTCCCGCCGACTCAGCCGTGACTGGGGAGCGGTGACACAGTCTTGGTGGGGAGACATAAAGCTGGCCAGGCCCTTAAAGACTGTTGCACTACCTGGGATGTACATGCTGCTCGATCTACGCACATCCCCTGCTACCTTGCCCTCGGTACTGCGCCTTCTGCCACTAGCGCTGTCGGCTGGGAATTTTACCATCAGCTTGTCCGCAAGGGTCCTGTGGTATAGCAACACTCTCGAACCCCTTTCCTCTTCGGGAATCAGAGTGGCCAGGTTCTCCTTATACCGTGGATCGAGCAGTGTGTACACCCAGTAATCCGTCGTGGCCAGAATGCGTGCAACGCGAGGGTCACGAGAAAGGCATCCTAACATGAAGTCAGCCATGTGTGCCAGGGTACCTGTACGCAACACATGGCTGTCTTCACTAGGAAGATCACTATCAGGATCCTCCTCCTCCTCCTCCTCCTCAGGCCATACACGCTGAAAGGATGACAGGCAATCAGCCGGTGTACCGTCAGCAGCGGCCCAAGCTGTCTCTTCCCCCTCCTCCTCATCCTCCTCATGCTCCTCCTCCTCCTCCTGTATGCGCTGAGAAATAGACAGGAGGGTGCCCTGACTATCCAGCGGCATACTGTCTTCCCCCGCCCCCGTTTCCGAGCGCAAAGCAGCTGCCTTTATGGTTTGCAGGGAATTTCTCAAGATGCATAGCAGAGGAATGGTGACGCTAATGATTGTAGCATCGCCGCTCACCACCTGGGTAGACTCCTCAAAATTACCAAGGACATGGCAGATGTCTGCCAACCAGGCCCACTCTTCTGAAAGGAATTGAGGAGGCTGACTCCCACTGCGCCGCCCATGTTGGAGTTGGTATTCGACTATAGCTCTCCGTTGTTCATAGAGCCTGGCCAACATGTGGAGCGTAGAGTTCCACCGTGTGGGCACGTCGCACAGCAGTCGGTGCACTGGCAGCTTAAAGTGATGTTGCAGGGTGCGCAGGGTGGCAGCGTCCGTGTGGGACTTGCGGAAATGTGCGCAGAGCCGGCGCGCCTTTACGAGCAGGTCTGACAAGCGTGGGTAGCTTTTCAGAAAGCGCTGAACCACCAAATTAAAGACATGGGCCAGGCATGGCACGTGCGTGAGGCTGCCGAGCTGCAGAGCCGCCACCAGGTTACGGCCGTTGTCACACACGACCATGCCCGGTTGGAGGCTGAGCGGCGCAAGCCAGCGGTCGGTCTGCTGTGTCAGACCCTGCAGCAGTTCGTGGGCCGTGTGCCTCTTATCTCCTAAGCTGAGTAGTTTCAGCACGGCCTGCTGACGCTTGCCCACCGCTGTGCTGCCACACCGCGCGACACCGACTGCTGGCGACATGCTGCTGCTAACACATCTTGATTGCGAGACAGAGGAGGAGGAGGAGGAGGAGGGTGCTTTAGTGGAGGAAGCATACACCTCCGCAGATACCAGCACCGAGCTGGGGCCCGCAATTCTGGGGGTGGGTAGGACGTGAGCGGTCCCAGGCTCTGACTCTGTCCCAGCCTCCACTAAATTCACCCAATGTGCCGTCAGGGAGATGTAGTGGCCCTGCCCGCCTGTGCTTGTCCACGTGTCCGTAGTTAAGTGGACCGTGGCAGTAACCGCGTTGGTGAGGGCGCGCACAATGTTGCGGGAGACGTGGTCGTGCAGGGCTGGGACGGCACATCGGGAAAAGTAGTGGCGACTGGGAACTGAGTAGCGCGCGGCCGCCGCCTCCATGATACTTTTGAAGGACTCAGTTTCCACAACCCTATACGGCAGCATCTCAAGGCTGATGAATTTTGCTATGCGGACGGTTAACGTTTGAGCGTGCGGGTGCGTGGCGGCGTACTTGCGCTTGCGCTCGAACACTTGCGCAAGCGACGGCTGAACGGTGCGCTGAACTACACTGCTGGATGGGGCCGAGGACAGCGGAGATGAGGGTGTGGGTGCAGGCCATGAGGCGGTAGTGCCTGTGTCCTGAGAGGGGGGTTGCATCTCAGTGGCAGGTTGGGGCACAGGGGGAGAGGCAGGGGTGCAAACCGGAGGCGGTGAACGGCCTTCGTCCCACCTTGCGGGGTGCTTGGCCATCATATGTCTGCGCATGGTGGTGGTGGTGAGGCTGTTGGTGTTGGCTCCCCGGCTGAGCTTTGCGCGACAAAGGTTGCACACCACTGTTCGTCGGTCGTCAGGCGTCTCTGTGAAAAACTGCCAGACCTTAGAGCACCTCGGCCTCCGCAGGGTGGCATGGCGCGAGGGGGCGCTTTGGGAAACACTTGGTGGATTATTCGGTCTGGCCCTGCCTCTACCCCTGGCCACTGCACTGCCTCTTGCAACCTGCCCTGCTGATGCCCTTGACTCCCCCTCTGAAGACCTGTCCTCCTGAGTAAGCGTTGCACACCAGGTGGGGTCAGTCACCTCATCGTCCTGCTGCTCTTCCTCCGAATCCTCTGTGCGCTGCTCCCTGGGACTTACTGCCCTTACTACTACCTCACTGCAAGACAACTGTGTCTGATCGTCATCGTCCTCCTCACCCACAGAAAGTTGTTGAGACAGTTGGCGGAAGTCCCCAGCCTCTTCCCCCGGACCCCGGGAACTTTCGAATGGTTGGGCATCAGTGACGATAAACTCCTCTGGTGGGAGAGGAACCGCTGCTGCCCAATCTAAGCAGGGGCCCGAGAACAGTTCCTGGGAGTGTTCCCGCTCCTGAGCAGGTGTTATTGTAGTGGAGTGAGGAGGCTGGGAGGAAGGAGGAGCAGCAGACAGAGGATTCGGATTGGCAGCAGTGGACGGCGCAGAACTGCGGGTAGACGATAGGTTGCTCGAAGCACTTTCTGCCATCCAGGACAGGACCTGCTCACACTGCTCATTTTCTAATAACCGTCTCCCGCGTGGACCCATTAATTGGGCGATGAATGTGGGGACGCCAGAAACGTGCCTCTCTCCTAATCGCGCAGCAGTCGGCTGCGACACACCGGGATCAGGAGCTCGGGCTGTGCCCACACCCTGACTTGGCCCTCCGCGTCCTCGGCCGCGTCCACGTCCTCTAGGCCTACCCCTACCCCTCAGCATGCTGTATTACCAGTGATTTGATTTCACAGGCAGGAAATAAATTGGCGCAAGACTGCAGGCCAAATATAATTTTTGCCCTTTTTGGAAAACGAAAGGCCCCACTGCCTCTAGTGAATGAATTATCTAAGTTTAATAACTGTGCTGTGTCCCTGCTTATGTGTCACAGAACGTGAGGGTAGCAGAGTTATTATAACTCTTGGAGAGCAGGTATTTTTTTCCCAATTAAGGAAAGCAAATGGCGAAGCCAGCAGTAAAGCGTAGCTGGGTGCGTCTGATTTAGCAATGTTGTTCAAGCAGCTCACACGTGTCCACCGCCCTTAGGACGGACAGAGGCTGGACAAATAGATTTGTTTTCAGTTTTTTTCCACCAAAAGGCAGCACTGCGTATATTCTATGAATAATAACTGTGTTGTGGCCCTGCCTATACAATTCTTTCCCTGCAGTATCAATGGAGGGTGCAATGGTCTGCAGAGGCGATTTTGAGAAGCAAAAAAAAATGCAGCACAGCTAACAGCAGCCTGGACAGTACTGCACACGGATAAATATGGCCCTAGAAAGGACCGTTGAGGTTCTTGAAGGCTACACTCACTCCTAACACTCTCCCTGCCTATGCAGCACTTCTGTCCCTAATGCCAGGTGCAACGCTCTGCAGAGGCGATTTTGAGAAAAAAAAATTTGCCACTGCTAACAGCAGCCAACACACAGCTATCAGTGGCCCTAATAAGGACCTTTGGGGGGTCTTGAAGCCTACACTAACTACCAATTCTTTCCCTACAGCAGCTCCGGTATAAACAGCACTGTCCCTCATCTAACTCACACCGCATCTGAGGCGAGCCGCGGGAGGGGCCGACTTTTATGTTCGGGTGACACCTGATCTCCCCAGCCACTCACAGCAGGGGGGTGGTATAGGGCTTAAACGTTGCAGGGGGAAGTTGTAATGCCTTCCCTGTCTTTCAATTGGCCAGAAAAGCGCGCTAACGTCTCAGGGAAGGAAGTGAAAATATCAAGCTCGGACGAACGCGTTCGCTCATCTCTAATTAAGACTGTCTGTCCACGGGCGTTGAAATATCCCGCATCGTATCTTCGCCGTGGGAGCCGCCGCCGGAGAGCAGGAGCCAGCTGACATACCTCCATGGTGAGCCTATCTGACAGATAGGCTCACCTTGGAGAATCGTGGAAGTTCGCAGCATGCCGCAATTTGCCGGCTGCGAGTGGAGAATCGCTATGATTCTCTGCTCATGGACAGGGGGCTGCACGTTTGATAGCAATGCTATGGAAAGCGTTCACTGCGTTCCCCACGGCCGGATTATCGCTGTGGGGAACGCAGTGAAAATTCACCCTTGGATAGGAGCCCTAAAGAGGTTTCGTCATAAAAAAAAAAAAAATCAATACATACCTATTCTTTTCCAGGCAGTCTTCTTACCGCCTCTTCTCATCTGCCAGGCAATGTACCTAGCAGGGAGTCCCAAGCTATTGCAGAGACTGCACATGCACGCAGTCTGGGCAATAGATCGGCAATAGATCGGGCGGTCACATGACTGCTGGCATTTCCCTGCTATAGCAGAGCTGCAGGGTCATACTAGACCCTGTAACTACAGGGGATGTCTTCCCCTGTAACTGGGGCTCCTATTGATGCCCCAGCTACAATGGAAAAGTATCAAATAAAGAAAATTAAAAAATGTGAATGTCCCCCAGAGGTCTTACATGATGTCATGGAGGACATAGATAGTAAAAAACATAATTACATGAATAAGTAAAACAAAATTACAGAATAAAACAACAATATATACATAAAGAAAAAAACACAAAGCCGACACCAACCAAAACCGTCACTATAAGCGCCCTGTAATCCAAAACCATACATGTTATACATCAAAACTTCCTAAACAAAATGAGGAACGCTACATCCCTAGTGACATAGCATACATTGCCCGGCAGGAAGAAGATTGCAGAAAATGTACGCTTTGTCACAGGAAGCAGCAGGAACGGCCGGCTGGAGGTGAGCAGACCCAGAGGGACTGCAGGAGACAAGAGAAGGAAATGATGCAGTAAGGAGACTGCCTGGAGAGGAATAGGTAAGTATGGATTTTTTTTTATGACAGAGCCCCTTTAAGAATCAAACGAACCTCTGTTATTTCTGTATCTCATACAACCACTGAGTACTCATAAAGAACACTGCCATAATGTAGCAATAGATCATACAAATAATAAACGTATATAAAGGCAGCTAGTAAAGTAGTTACTTGTTATCTCTGCTGTGGTCCCGGGGTAGCGAAGTGCCAGTGAAATTTTGATTTATTTATTAGATTCAAAATTGTGTGTTGAAATATGAATGCCTTCTAATGTAGTCGAGTATTTCTTCTCCTGTCCACACCTCTTTATCAAAACTCCCCTATATATTTGCTTGTTTCATCACTTCAATCTAGAAAGTATAATTCACGTTCCTCCTGTGGACAGAAATGAAATACACTGTGATGTTACATGGCTCTTTGTTATCTACTGCATCCTGAATACACTAGGAAGTTTTCGTAATACCAACATTTTAGTATAATTACTATTAATATTCTCAAAAATTGCAGCTTACTAAGCAGCCACAACGAATGCATAGAAAGCCTAATAGTGTATGAGCAAAAGTATTAATCATCGTGATTATTCTTTTCCGGTTTCCTGTCAAATGTGAGTTGACCGATTCCATTCTTTCTAGACGGGACAATGCTAACATTTTAATGATGCTAATGATTGAGGATTAGAGTCAATCTGCTTTAAGCAGAAGAGTAAGAAATAAAATACATTGTATTTTATGAAATCCGACGTTTTCGAGAATGTCATTTGTAAACACAGTTGTTTACGACTAAAATCTTGATATTGTAACCTGGCTAATAATGACAGTAGGCAGTTTTGTTTGAGGTTGGAATACAATGTCTGTAATTCTCAGAAATACTGCCACACAAGTCCATGGGGAGTGCCTGGTATTGCAGTCCTGCATCATTCAAATGAAAGGTGGTAAACTGCAATACACCATCAAAGCCATGGATGGGATAGGGCTGTTTTTAGGGGAAAAGCGTACCCTATTTCTATTCCAAGATGCATGAGGCTTTACTCTAAAATGATTCGTGATGCATTTCTGTTATGCTAAAACATGTTCACTGGTTACAGGAGATAGTAAAATTAAAAATACATGGAATAAAGAGTATCACACTGCCCCGATAAAACATAAGTACACCAAATCCACACTTATGCAGAGTTCAAAAGTCCATCCCAAAGACAGTAGTGATTACATTATACAGAATTCAATATGTTAAGTGATTGTACTCAAGGAGTGGTCATAAATGGCTGCACATCCAAGTGGAAGAATGTATCAAGTGGAGTATCACAAGGTTCTGTCCTAGGCCCAGTGTTGTTCAATATTTTTAGGAGGGATGGCTAACACTAGAGTACAGAGAGAGAGAGAGAGAGAGCATTCAAAAAGATTTAGACAAGCTTGAACAGTGGGCGGCGGCAGAATGGTATTTAACCTGGAGAAATGCAAAGTACTAAATCTGGGGAAGGAACATAAAAAAAATCATATACTGAATGGGAGGAATTGGGCTAAGCTGCAGCACATGTGAAAAACGACTTGGGTATACTAATAGATCATAGACTGAACATGAGTCAACACTATGATGCAGTAGCAAAAAAGGCAAACACAATTCTGAGATGTCCTAAGAAAAGCACAGAGTCTAGATCATGTGAGGTCATTACCCCCCTCTACGCTTCCTTAGTCAGACCTCATCTGAAATACTGTGTCCAGTTCTGGGCACCCCACTTTAAAAAAGACATAGACAAACTGGAGCAAGTTCAGAGAAGAGTTACCAAGATGGTGAGCAGTCTGCAAATCATGTCCTATGAGGAACGGTTAAAGGATCTGGAAATGTTTAGCTTGCAAAAAAAAAGGCTGAAAGGAAACTTAAGAGTTGTCTGCAAATATCTGAAAGGCTGTCACAGTACGGAGGGATCAGCCCTATTCTCATTTGCACAAGGAAAGACCAGAAGCAATGGGATGAAACTGAAAGGGAGAAAACACGAATTAGATATTAGAAACAATTTTCTGGCACTGAAGGTGATCAATGAGTGGAACAGGCTACCACAGGAGGTGGTGACTTCTCCTTCAATGGAAGTCCTCAAACAAAGGATAGACAGACATCTGTCTGGGATGATTTAGTGAATCCTGCATTGAGCAAGGCTTTGGACCAGATGACCCTGGAAGTCCTCTCCTAGAATTTTATGATTCTGTGACTAAACCATACACACTTTTTCAAAACGTATTGGGGCCTGATGTAAAGTTTAAAAAAAAAATAAAAAAATCTTTTTGATGCCAGAATTCTGGCATAAAAGGATTATTACGTATGTCCCATAACTTAACGTGCCCTTTTTGGTGTTTTTTTTGCTTATAGAAAAACCTATGGGAAAATGCTAGACAATGGGCCCAAGAAAACTCACCAAAAGTGAGTGAAAAAGCAAAATGCAGAGCATTTCATAATTTTATATTGATCAACAGCTAACATTTGGATGTAACTTCTTTTGATGCAAACAAAACCCGACAAGAAGCACCATTATCAAAAACACTAGACAACGTGTTTTGTCAGATAAACCTATTTGTGGAATTCGCCCAAGTTTTCTCAACTCTAAGTGTAACATACAGTACAATCATCGAATAGATTAGAATCAATTACTGAAATTTACTTAAATGCTTGATTGATTGATTTTGCTCAGCTTTAACCGTAAAATTTGTGAACTGAAATAGTTAAATTTAGCTTTCTCTGTTGGCACCCACAAAACCAAATTCTAATAGTTGGAACTGATGAGCAACTATTAGAGTTGATGATTTTAAAGGTCATTCTTAAAATATATTGTTTACTGTTTACGATATTTCATGTTTTTTGCTGAACACGGGCATTGAATGGATTTTTAATGCTGCAATTACAGTATGTAAATTTATTAATCATTTTCAAATGATTTACTGTGTTCTGAATGATATTTATTCTTGTTAGTCTTTGCAATTCAGCAAATATGACTATAAAACGTGCGTAAACAACAGTCATCACTAACACACTTTATTGGCATATAACTTTGATTTGGTTCACTAATAAATCCATAGAACATTTAGAACATTGAAAATCCTGATTTTGGTAGGTTTTGCACCTGAGATTGGGTTTTCAAACTTCCGGCTCATTGCAGTGGTGTGCCTACTATAGAAGCAAATGCCGCTAATAAAGGACCCATCATGAAAGAGGGCACATTGTGAGAGGCAGATGGAAACTAAACAGTTCCTCTTGCTTTCCTCAGCAGAGTTAAATGCCAAGACTAGGGGGCTTCAATACATACAAATTTATACAGCTACCAAGCTGTAAGAATACATATGTCATGAGCTTCCCAAGCAGTGGCTGAAGACAGTCAGAATTTTATTAATTACCTTTATGACAGTATTGTTTCCATGCGTGACTACGGCTGCCAACTTACCCCTCCTGGCGCCCATTGCACGCCCTCTGCTCCCCTTCTTAAGAGACGCCCAGTTCCAGCATCTACACTGTCTTTGACAATGGCTTAGAAGTATGTTCGCACATCTGGCCATACTTTTAAAGGGCTAGGGTGCCCAAACTAAATTTTCCCCTGCCAATCATCTAAGGATCTGGTCTACATCAGGCATCCTCCCGCTGTGCGGGGGAGAGGAGTATCTAAGTATTGTAGTCATTTTGGTCCTCTTAAAGGTATTACTGAAGTTCATTCTGCTTCTCTACTTCTTGACATTGGCTCTCCCTGACTATGTTCCTATCTTCACTCCTGACCCTGGCTTGATATGATGACTAAACTTTTGTCCACTGCCTGTCCTGATCCCTGGTCTGATTCTCTGTGCTGAACCTGGTCTCCATGATTTGACCTCTGGCTTGTTCCTTGTGCTGAAGTGTGCAGCCAGCCCCAATTGGACAGTCTGACTACACTCTTGTTGACACCCTCAGGTACCACGCCTAGACCTAAAGTAGCATCAGCTGTCACAGTAGTGGGACCTCTTCCTAATTGGTGGGTTTAAAGGGTAAAGAAGATCGAGGTACCTCAGGTGTCAAATCAGTATATGGACCAAAGTTAAATCAGTCTGTGGCACAGTAGATTTACATCTCCTGGTCCTGACAAGTATCTATATATATTAAATAAATCAGTATGTTGGACTTAAAGAGATTGTCTAACATTTTCTTAAACAGCTAGCTGGGACCTAAAACAACAAAAGCAGCAGTTACTCACTACTCTTCTTTCCCCAGTAAGCAGCACAATGGCTCCCACAGCTCTTCAGCACTAATGCCAGGAGAATGTACGGTGGTGCTGTAGCCTTTGAGTGGCTGCAGTGCTCACTTGACTTCCCCTGTAAACACCGACCAGGAGAGCCATGGGAGCCATTGCACCTCTTACCAGGAAGAGAAGAGAGGGGAGTATTGCTGTAAGTGTGGGGACTTGCAGATCCTGGGACACACCCCTTAGAGTGCAAGTTTGTGCGCATCCATAGGCATTTGCCCAGTCTTTGGCAACTCATTGCCGTAGAGCATTGTTGGCTTGTGATGCTGGATCAGAGGCAGCCAAGGACTGAATAGCTATCGGACACATGCAGCTCCTACACTACTGACTGCGTAAGCATTGCATATCACACGCACCCATACAGATTAATAAGGCTGTACACATGTAATGTGCTGTGAAATAAAGAATGCTACAATGTTTTTCTTGTGCATATCTACACCCTGTGTACATACGCTAATGTGTATGGATTAATGAAAATCAATTTACTTTCATTGACTCCATTCAACAAATATGATGTGGGTGTTCATCCCATGTGTGATATGTTGTGAAAAATGCCCGTGGACATGAGGCCTAATGCTTTGGATGGAACTCAGATGTGAAACTCACCTGTGTGAATACAGCCTTACTGAAATTAAGAAGCGAGGGTTAAAAACAAGAGGAGACTATAAATATTGTATATAAAAGAGGTACCCGGTAATATAACCAATCATATTGTCATTATTAGTAGTAGTATAAATACAAAGTAAATCCATATGGCCCAGTTCAGTCATAAATAAGAATGTTTAGCTTAAAGATCCCATGCATTTCCTTCTTTTTCAGTTGCCTCAGTTTATTGCTGGAATTAGGACATAAACAGACGAACGTGTTTGTGCACGTCTTTGCGCACGTGAAACTCACGCTCGTAAAATGTGATGAAGGGAACCTATTGGTTTCAATGGGTTCGTTCTCATGAGTGTGTTCCTCGTTCGCAAATCCTGCATGCAAGAAAAGATAGGACCTGTCCTATCTTTCTGCATGTTAACCAGAAAGCTGCCACAGCAGTCTATGGCAGGTTTAAAAAATGAAGGTGAAGAGTGTTATCCTACAGACAACCCTTGTTCATGCACAAATACGCTCCCTTGAAACAAGGTTATTTGCACATACTTTTGTCTATGGAATGCCTTAGGGAGGATCTGTTCAATGGGCATCACTCTAAATTAAGAAAAATCAGTTATGGTTCATGGCTACAGAACTCGCGTTTGAATGGTATTTGTTTATCTGGTAGCAGAAACTTTGTATGCTTCTGCCTACATACTGTAAGTGACAATGCAAAAAGGAAAAAGTTTGGTACTGTGTTAGTCAGTAGAGCAAAGTGTGATTGTTCTCAGTAAGAGAAACCAAGTAATCTTGTAGATATGATACCCTTTAATGGCTAACAAAAATACATGAAGTTATAGAGAGCTTTCGAACCTCTCAGGGTTCTTCCTCAAGCTTAACAGGATAAGTATAGGAGTAAATACTTATGAAGATTACTATATTAAAAGGCAACTTCAAATCTCAACATCATAGAAGAATTGGGGAGTACAAGTTTCTAACCATGTTTGATGCTCTTGAGACCGGAATAAACATTGAAAGTATCTTCATGCATCATTGGAGAATATGAGAAATCTATAGCAGAGGTAACACGCTGGCCTGGTGACCCTTAACACCAATTTAGGGACCATAGAACTTTCACATTCCTTATCAGTTGGCTAATTAAGTATTTACTCCTCTACTCATCCTGTTCTGGTATTGTTTTAAGTGCAAATTAATCACACCATGTCTGTGCCTTTTCATATGTATGTATATATAAATGTATGAATCTTCAGATCCATTCCATTAAGCTTGAAGAAGAACCCTAAGTAGGATTGAAAGCTCGCTATAACATCATGTATTTTTGTTAGCCATTATAAGGTATCATATCTGTCAAAATGTGATTGTTTTCAGCAAGAGAAACCAAGTCTTTTTGAAGAGTTCATTCACACGTCCATTAATGCTGTAAGTGATAACTTTATTTCTGTGTTCCATTTTTTAAGTAGAGAAATGGAATTAATAAGCAAATAAATGTTTAATTTGTTTTCCCTTTGTTTCAATGAACAAATGCTGCTGATTTAGCTATTTAACCCTTTAAAATGAAAAGTCTAACAGAACAGAAGAAAACTGAGAGTGTTCCATTTGCTTTCCTTCCTTTTGAAAACCTATTGAAATCAATGGGGAAAAAGGGAAGCATTTATTTCCACTTTTATTCAGTTTTACTGCTCTAAAAATGGAACAAAGATGGAATTATAACTGACGGCACTAACGGAAGTGTGAATGCACCCTTAACACACCAATAAACAAATCACATCGTCAGTGGAACATGTCTTGATGCAACTGCTTTTACCTTCAGTGTTACTACTGGAGGTCTTAGACCTGTTAATTATAATTATACTAGAACAACATCTGCATTGCTTGTGATCATGTCTAGGGCTAATGTTTATTCTCATATATTCTCCTCCATGGCTTCCAATCCAGCACTCTTGCACACCTTCAATCCATTTTTGGCACTGCTGCCTAGTTAATCCGCCTTTCCTGCATTAATCCCTGCCTCTCGTCTTTGCAAAGCCTTCACTGGCTACCCATTGTTCAAAGAATTAAATTCAAAATATTAGCAATAACATCCAAGACTCATTGGCCCAGGTGCAAAAGTTCAACTTGCCTTTCCCCCTCCGAAGCTCAGCCCTAGATCAGATAACATATTTTAAGACAACATTTATAACTCAACTATTTAGATATAGTGGCTCAGCTCTAGCAACATCTATATAATGCAGTCACCATATATTAATTAGTCAGGTACAGTGATCATAGGTGACACCTTATCTGATTGGTGTTGTCCACTTTCTCTTTTCTTCTCCATCTAGCCCAGACTGACATGAAGATTTCTTCAGGTTATGACTTTACTGCACACTCTCTCCCTCCTGCTGCTACCCTAATGCTCCCTCTTGGTGCTTCCCACAGTAGAAGTACCCTCTCTTGTGCTCCACAAAGTAATAATTGTGCCATAGTGACCAACACAAAAAATAGTGCCTGCTCCCGAGCCTTCATCAAAACTCCATCTAGTTGCGCAGTAAGAATACATAGCCTTCCTGATTTAGCAAGCAGCAGAGCTGCACTCATATTGCTTGTCTGGTTACATGGCCAGTAGTAGGAGTCAGCTCTTTCTGGTGAGAACTGGAATGGGCTCCTGTAAGATACAGACTGTAACCTTTTCACTACTGGAAAGATGACAAGTGCTCCTCATAGAGACGTGAAGCAGTGAGGACAATTACTTAGGAGTTTAAGGGTTATTCAATGTAAACATTGCTGAGCCCTAGACATCTATACCCCATATGGTAGGGTTGTGAAGGACACAATACACACTGAGACCACTGAAAGATTACCGACAGACAACACCTTAGGGGCTTTCTCCAGTGACAGGAAGAAGGCAGTGTAAGGGGCTCCGATGATGTTTCACTTGGATAGTATAAGGGCAACTTCTACTGATATACATCACTGCATTTTGTGTATTTCTCTATGGAGTGTTGTGTAGGACATCTGATTGGCTGCAGAGATCAGGTGGGATGTCTGGAGGACTGGGGGTGATAAAGAGGTATGTTTGGGTGGAAATCATAGGAGCTGGTGATCAGGTAAGGCCGGTGGCACTCGAACGGATTTACATTGCCGAATCCGCAGTCGATTTCCGCACTATGGAACAGCAGCAAATACCGTTCATTGCATGCTTTGTAAAAGTGCCTTTTCCAACACATTTGCGGAATCAAATTGCGATTTCTGCGAGCGGAGGACAAATCACAGCATGCTCTACTTTTGTGCGGATTCTGCAGGCTTTGAAGTCAATGGAAGCTGTGCGACCCTTGACTCTTCCGCAATTGACATTGCAGAAAGGTCATGGATTGTGCGTCATCGCCTAGCGGCAGCATAGGAGAGGTATTTTTAAACAAAATCTGTACCCCAATGTCTGATGGCGAGCCGTCTGGACCATCTGCAATACAGATAATGACAGCACGCGTGGACACTGGCAAGGGACAGGGCTGGATCCAACCCATTTGTGTGCAGCCAGTCTAAGACAGTGATCTGAGTGGTGCTCCACCTTGAGAGACTGCATTGCAGGGAGAGAGACAATTACTAGAGTAGCGAGGAGTCAGCTGAAGGAATTGTGCAAGATGAATCCTGGCACATCATCCTGCCTGCTCTCTGCAGTGGGGTACCCCAACAGACGCCCAAAGATGATTTTCCTATGCTATGGTACCAAACACACTGCAGATACTTAAGTGAGTTGGACCTCAGAAAAAAAACTGATGTCGGCATACGGATAATGACTAAAGAGCCTGCCAGTTAAAATACACAAGCTCAAGCTAACATTAGAGAAATACATATTTATGCAAGAGTTGTAGCCAACAGTTTGGACTACCTTCAGACTGTGTGTGGGCGACTACCACTGCTGCTCGGTTTGGTGGTACTACCACATTTTATAACTGAGGTGTATTACTAATCCTTGTGTATATCTTGAGTATTAAAGAAGGACTTAATTGGTGGAATTATTATTGCTGAAGCATGTGATTATCTTGTCTGTATCAGAAAGGGTATAGTATCTCCTTAGGGAGAGCACCTAGAAGGTGTGAGAAGACTTAGAAGGCCATGCATGCCCCTTTCCGAAATATGCAGATGGAAAGATTGAAAAATGTCCCACTTAAAAGGTCTGACATTGTCTAGTAGGAATGCTACCTCTAGCTAGTATCTCATTTGTGAATGGCACTGGCTCAGTTTCTGAGCATTTGTGTAGTGGCCCAGAGTTAGAGTGTCTTTCTGTGATGATTGTTTCCTGCAGGATTGTGGTTGTGTCTTTGTAAGTGTATTCGTATTTGTCTATGTGTTGTGTCGACTCAGCCTATGTTGATGGTGTGTTCTGTCTCCCTATCCTGCTGAGTGTGTGGGTAGGGAGTAAGTAACTGGGAGGAGCCAGTAGAGAAAAAGTGCAGGAAGGAGCACGAAGTGAAGGAGGAGTCAGTTGGTGGTTGTCGTCGGGTTGATGGAGGAGAGAGGAGATGTGATGCGGTAGAGCAGCAGCTAAGGTTGCTCAAGAAGTGAGTGGAGATGTGATCGGAGAAGGAGACCGTGTGAGGAGGAGGCAGGAGATCATGAAAATTACCCGTGACGAGTCCCAGGCTTACTCTTGCGGCAATGGGATGTCTTTCCTTCTGGGAGTGTGAGCAGCAGACCTTGTTCTCTTGGAGTTGACGGTGGCGAGTGCAAGGTTACTCCGTTCATCTACCACAGTAGTGAGCGCAACTGAGAAACTGAGTAACCAGAGTGAGGAGTGTGACCATAATGGAGAAGAGTGAAGTGCATGCAGTAAGTGCCCAACAAGTAACGGGAGCACACCAGTACTGGTCCGACCAATAACTGAGACTGCGGATATTCTGAGGGAAGAGTAAATTCTAGATACAAGCTTGTTGAGGGAAGAATAAGAGACAAGAGTGTTTGCATTGTAATGCCTAAGACTGTTAGATGCCGTTTATTGGAACAATTTGCATTGTCTGTACAATTAAAAGAAAACCATGTGCCTCTGATTTAAAAACTATTTCCTTGACTGTGGACTCTGTTATTCGTAATGACCACCAAAAAGGGATATGGGTGTCGGGAGGACAAACAGGTACCCAGCACCATTATTTATACCGGGTCCTGCGTGCGGCTCGACTGACTACACTTTGGGTCTTTCAGGAGAAGATCGTAGAGCCACGAATGACACATTATTAGCTTTTACCCCAGCATTATTAGATTTTACCCCTGCCCGCTACATTTGCCATCCATAGTCCGTAAGTTTACACCCATTCACAAGAACCACTTCGTATCCAGATGCAAATATACTGACTGGGAAAGAATGGGGTTACGTTATCATTGATATTAGAAGGGACATCTATGACATGGGACTTTTTTATTAAAAAGGGACAGTGAGGTTAATACGCCTTTGCAAGCCTTGGCAAACTCACTACAAGGGTTTAAGGGCTCGGTCAGACAGACGTTTTTTGAATGTGTTTAGTTGCGTGAAAAAAAAGCAAAAACACAATTTTTTAAAAATCGCATGACCAAAGCATCAGGCATGTTTTTAAATTTCCACTTGTTGTCGGTCACACAATGGCAAAATTTGCACATAAAGTGCTGTGACAGCTGCAGCAGGGGATGCTTTAGATGTGAAACCTCTGGATGCTGTCACATCCAGGAGTTTCACCTTGTGGTTAATCGGGCCGGTGGCAGCAGCGCCGACCCCATTGACAACATACAGAGAAGATCGCGATCCTCTGCCACAGCTGAGAAAGCAGTGACAGAGGATTTCTTCATCTCCATGGGGAGTCCTCACATCACTGAACACTGTGACGGTGCTGTGACAGTGTTCAGTGATGAGTGGACTGCCCATGGAGATGAAGGAATTCTCTGCCAAAGCTGTCACAGCCACAGCAGGGGATAGCGCTGGGACAGAACTTTACAGGCAAATTTTAGTTACGTTTTGTGATTCCATGTCCTATTTTTTACAGGTGCAAATTTTTTGCGCATGTAAATATCAGGCATGTGACCATTACCATTGAAAAGCATTGGTTCTAATAGATGCGAATCGCAAATGCAAAAAGCATGCACAACAAAAAACGCCCATCTGACTAAGCCCTAAGAGGGGCTTGGACATCTTTCTTGAGTGTAACAATATTACATGTCATAGTCACTGATTACTACAGAAGGATCGGTGATCCGGGGATTATTCCGATTATCAGAGGTGAGTTGGGAAGGAATTTCTTCACCTACAATGAGGAAAACTGGCTTCTACCACATTGGGTTTTTTTTGCCTTTCTTTGGCTCAATACTGGGGTCTAATAGCCTGGACTCATAGGACTTTGGTGGACATAGGCCTTTTTTTCAGCCTTAGGGCTTTTTCACACAAGCGATATTCTTGCGTACATTTTCTGCGATGTGATGAGCACAAAACTTGCACAAATATGAAATCCATTCTTTTTAATGGATTTATTCATATGAGCAATTTTTTTTCCTTGCAGCTTTGTTACCAGACGGAAAAAAATTGCAGCATGTTACATTTTGGGGCATTCCGTCAGAAGGCTGTGCCCATTGTTTTCAATGAGACCCTAAAAGCCATTGAATGGCGCTTGCATGCCACGCGATGCACGTAAGAGTGTGATGCCTCCCATTACACTTGCAATCCTAACACATGCGTGAGGACTGCCATTTCACAGAAGCGATGCGATTCTGAATCAAAAACGTTTCGCTTTGCTGTGAAAAACGCACATTGGCAAGTGCAATATTACACTATTGCAACAGTATCAGAAAATAAGACATGGATAAGTGCACAAAATGTATCCAGGGCTCATAAGGATATAAGGTATGATAAATATCCCTAACCTTTGTTCTTTAGAACATAAAGATGTCTCACTCCAGTCTGAACGCGGCACAAGCAGGATTCCAGATTTAGAACACAGAACATTTTTTACTTACTGTAAGAAAAATTACTTTCTACCACCAGATGGCGCTGCAGACTGCATACAAGTCTAATTCAATGTTTTATATACACTTTTTGCTACTAAATTAAATGGACAAGCTGGAAATCTCCAATTGATGGTGTTGTATAGAAATACTGCCTATAATTGCATCCATTCACTTAAAAAATAAGGTGCCACAAGGAAACAACGTTAAGCTTGACTGATTTTATTTACTTTATTTGCATTTCTTGCCAGTAACCCCAGCAGGATGTGCTACAGATCAAGCACCGCTCAATGGTACAGTAATTTTAGCAGCAGGCCGAGGCGAAACCACAAAAACATAATTTTATATTCCAAGCACAAGCATGTTATTAGCTGCTGCTTAAAGGAACCTTTATGTTGCTTTTCCAACTTGTGTGGTAAGCAGAAGTCATTCGCTACAATGTAACAGTAACCTTTTTATTTGTTTATATTGCTGTTAGTTTGCATTCATTCTATTGTCCCTTTTGCAACATGTTATATATAAAACACAAAATCTGTTTGTCATATCCACAGTTGTGGTCCGATTTGAACAAATACTGGCATAATTAAAAATCGGAAACTCGCCAACTTCTCATGTAATTTTGGTTGCCAATAGCAACCAATCACAGCTCAGCTTTTATTTCTTATGCTACTTAGGTAAAATGAAATCTACGCTGTGATTGGTTGCCATTTCGTATAAATCTGACGTAAAATGAAAGCTGTGCTGTGATTGGTTGCAATTTCTTATACTGCTGACGTAAAATGAAAGCTGCGCTGTGATTGGTTGCTGTGGGCAACGCAGATTTTCTTTTGGACAGCTTCCATAAGAGTATGGTGTTGGGCTCATTTTTGAAGCCCACTTTCTATATTCCAGGACTACTATTCATAAAATTGTCGTGTATATATCACCTAGTATACTATATACTAGTATTATAAATGGCACATGATGGGAGGGGAATTCTGATTTTGCACTGGAGTCCAAAAGTTTCTGAGCTTGAACTGTTTTACATGCATATATCACTAGTCTCACTGCCACTGAACACTTAAAGGGGTTGTCCCCCAAAAGCAAGTGGGGTTAAGTACTTCCGTATGGCCATATTAATGCACTTTGTAATATACATCGTGCATTAAATATTGGCCATACAGAAGTTATACAGTTACCTCCTCCGGTGTTGGCGTCCTAGTCTCCATGGCACCGACTGAAGCCTTCCTCTCCCTCAATTAGACACGCTTGCGCAGTCTGCTCTTCTGTTCTGTTGAATGGGGCCGCTCCGGCATGCTCGCGCCGCGCAGGTCTTCTGCGCATGCGCAGACCAGCTCTCCGGCGTGAGCACGCCGGAGCGGCCCCATTCAACAGAACAGAAGAGCAGACTGCGCAAGCGTGTCTAATCCAGGCAGAAGAAGGCTTTGGTCGGCGCCATGGAGACGGGGACGCCAACACCGGAGGAGGTAACTGTATAACTTCTGTATGGCCAATATTTAATGCACGATGTACATTACAAAGTGCATTAATATGGCCATACAGAAGTGTACAACCCCACTTGCTTTCGCGGGACAACCCCTTTAAGTAACTGGACATGATGTTTCAGGAAACCACAAATATCATTGGAAGATTTAGACTATCATAGGAAATGAGAGCATGATCTTTACTGAAGTTATAGAGTTGAAGCAGCTGCATTGCCTTGTAAGGGATGCTTACTGGGTTTCCCTTTAAGAATAGTCACAGAAGTCTTTATTTTCTTTACAAAGAGGCGCAAATGTTTGATAGTTACAGACAAAAAAGTGATATAATGCACTTAATGCAGAACACAGTTAATAGTATTAAACACTTGAACATTGCTGATCCAACCACTGTGTAGTGGCTGGTGCTTGTAATTGCAGGTGCAGCTCCCATTGACTTTAATGAGTACTGCACCTGCAATTACCAGCATTGGCCACAATGGGGTTGGAGCAGCAGCTTTGCTTCCATGAACACAGTGGCACTAAAGAATGTGTGAAAACCAGTGGTCACTTTAGGCACAGCCTAACTCTTGGTGGACTAGTGGTGTACCCACAGTCCACAGATCTTAGGATAGGTCATCAATAGTATTTGCCTGTAAAACCCCTTTAACTTAGGCCGGACCCAAGTGAACGGGTTGGATTCCACATGCGGATATCCACAGAGGATGTACGAGTGAGTATGGAAAGTAATTGCGATTGGCTGCATTAGCGTGGGGCTTTCTGTGCGACGTACGCGTATGGACAGTGTATCATCCGTGTGGAAGAAAAATCACAAGCAGGGAATTACATCAGAAAGTACTATAAGACCACCAGGTGATTGATTTTCTCTCTCTCTTCTCTACCTCATCTGGAATTCCAGCTTTTCCATCTGGTCTCCGGGCAGTTGTGAGCAATTCCACAGCTCATACGCCATTTCAATTGCATATGTACTGCGGATCACATCCATAGACATTAATGGAGCCCAACCGCCCAGAATCCACAGTAAAGTAGAGCATGCTGTATACGCAATACATACCCCAGATGTGAGGGAAGCTTCAAACTACATTCTTTCAATGCCTGTGGATCATCCGTGCAGATGCTTATCGCAGAATTCGCAATTCAAATCTGGTTGTGTGAGACCAGCCTTAATCTTATAACAGACAGTGTACCTTCGCTGTGTTATATAATTCACACTCATGAACTGGCAAAACTCTGGTAGAACTCGGAAACAGTGGACATAACTCAAGGACAGACATAACAGTCCAACTGTCAAACGCCCAAAACATGACCAAGCATACCCGTACGCATAAACAGATGTAAATAGATACAATGCAAGGTATTAGTTCATATTTTGGCAAAGATACTTAAGCCCGTGAGCCCACTTTAAGGGTTCTGTCTCGTGGGTGCCCACTCTAACGAGACAGCTTCCACATGAAACCTGCCTGCATGCAGGGCGATCGTATGGACAAGGACAGCCCCACGTTGGAACATAGGGACCTACCTAGATGACAAATGAAACACAGCAGGACTGAATGCAGCTCACACCAATGCGCCAGGAATTTGCATACAACAAAAACAACCATGCACCCTGAACAGGGCTGTCCATACCTCATGTCTGGCACCCTGCACAGACACGCAGAAACATGACGCTGTTAACACTGAACAAACAGAGGAAAGCCCAGCAGCCTCTAGCAGAGGAGCTAGTATATAGGAGAAGCAGACCAGTGGTGATTGGCTGGCTGGAAAAATCCACACCCAGCCAGCTCAATCAACACCCACCTGTGGGGCTGCACTGTTGGAAACCCATGCAGAACAACAGAACCCAGCAGCACACCCTAACAGTATCTTCCCCTTAAAGGAGATCCTTCAGAGACATAGACACCCAACACACAGGGGTCTGAGACCTGGCGGATAGGCTGGCTGGAGAAATCCACACCCAGTCAGCTCAATCAACCCCCACCTGTGGGGGGTTGTGCTGCACTGGAACCTAACAGTATCACCCCCTTAAAGATGGGTCTCTAGAGACACAGGCACCCAATACACAGGGATCTGGTGCAAAGACAAGGCGGATGATCGTGAAACTTCCAAACTAGACACACTAGTTCCGAACCAGAAATACTGTGGCAATGTGCACACGAAATACCAGGTGAAAGAGAAAAAGTCTCCTGACAGAATAGAAAACAGTCATAAGCTAGACTGACAAAATGACATACAGGACTTATCCATATGGGCCTAGTGGCTCCAGCACACTTGTGGTTTTTTTGCACGTTTTTTTCACACAATATCGCTGCGTTTTTTTCACACGAATGTCAATGGGACTTTCTAATGTTAAAAACGCATCGCAAGTTGGTGCTTTGCGATTTTTGTGCGATGTTTTTAACATTAGAAAGTCCCATTGACATTCGTGTGAAAAAAACTCAGCGATATCGCGTGAAAAAACGCGCAAGAAAAATGCAAGTGTGCAGGAGCCCTAATACAGATATACACGTATGACAGATAAGGAGAGGTAACAGAACAAAGACAAGACACAACACAGATCTGTTGCCAAACTATTTCCTTTAGTCACTATTCTTTGTATAACAGTTCCTCCTTCTCTATCCTTCTTCCTGTAATCTTCAGTCTCTAACCTTCAGTATTTATAATCCTTGCCTTTATATCTTTTTTCTCTTAATACATTCCTTCGCTCTACATCCTTCTTATCTTAATACAATTCTTCTTTCTATATCCGTCTTTAGTTACTGTTATCTAAACTGAATCCCTTCTTCGCTCTTCTTTAGTCACTCCTACCTGAGTACATGTATATTCTGTAAAGGCTAGTTCACACAAGATCTCAGGAACACGGAAACGTGTGTATTAAACTCATGGATGATACAACACACACAGAGGAGTGGCCCAAATGACACACATACCTTTCACCTAAATTTTGTACATTATGCTACATCTAGTCACTCCTATCTGTCATACGTGTACATTGAGCTATGTAATTCACATTCATGAACTGGCTAAACTCTGGTGGAACTCGCAAACAGCAGACATAACTCACAAACAGAATAAACACACTGACTGACAAACGCACAAAACACAACCAAGCATACCTGTATGCTTAAACTGATGTAAATAGATATGATGCGAGGTATTAATTTGTATTTTGGCCAAGATACTTAAGCCCGCAAGCCCACTTCAAGGGTCCTCGTTGTCTCGCGAGTCTATTCTAACAAGACAACTTCCACATGAAACCTGTCTGCATGCAGGACAATCATCCCGACAAGGATGGCCCCGTGCTGGAACCTAGGGACCTACCTAGACTAGCTGTCCTACACAGCTGGACAGAATGCAGCTCACACCAGCACACCAAGGATTTGCATACAACACAGAACACCATGCATCCTGAATAGGACTGTCCACACCTCATGTCCGGCACATGCACTGACAAGTAGGAGCATGGCACCATGTAGAACAAATCCCAGCAGCAAACCCTAACAGTACCTTCCCTTTAAAGAGGGCATCCGCAGACACAGGCACCCAACACACAGAGGTCTGGGACCCGGAGGACCAGCTGGCTGGAGAAATCCCCACCCTGCTAGCTCAATCAACTTACACCTGTGGGTGGATGCACTGCGCTGGAACCTAACACACTGTGTACATTCACTGTTTGGCTTCAGATGAGCGTTAGCACAAAAACGCATACGGCAGCGTGCCCTTTTACTTTAATGCATTTTACACTACTTTCTGCACTGCTGCCGGGAACATTCACATCAGCGGGGGACACACCTGCACCGTGATCGAAAAGGCTGTCCAGCCTTATTAGTCCCTGGTGTTATCGATTTCCCCATTGAATTTTGCAGTTCATTGTGCAATTTTGCGGGGATAAGGTGCACAATTAGACTCCTATGTGTTTTTTTGTGTGTGCACAAAGTGAATGTGAAAATGAAAGTGTGAATTAACCCATTAAAGACAATTGGTCCTTTCTCTGCAAAAACGTGCACAAGTGCACTCGTGTGAAGCCGCCCTTAATGGGCTTATCCCACTACTCCTATCCAGTTCACTTACTCCGTAAGACTTCCTTACTTCCTTCCATTCTTCACACAACTGGTAGAGCCTCTCTGACTCAATCTTTCCCAGAGTTGGAGTTCTCAGAGTCTCTCAGAGTTGGTTGCTCTTAGCGTGGAGGTCTCACACAGTCCACATGACACTTCCTCAAACCAAATCACTGACTGCCTCTCTGATGACACTTTGGCTTTGCTATGTGGCACTTATCTCTCAGTTTAGCATCCAGTCTGTCAATCTGTTTCTCTGCAGACAAGTCCAGGCCTGCTGCTTTCACACCAGTCAGTCAGGCACCTCATGCACATTCGCAGCACACTTCTTGTCTAGAACCAAAAACTGCTCTTACATAACTTTTTTCTGCCACTTTGTGGCAGCACAATGTTTCCGTACCATAATGCTCACATCAATGTCAGTGTCAGGCTGTTCGTGAGCCTACATTGCTATTGGTACCTTCTCTTGCCAGCTGGGAGCCAGGTGCCTTTTATTACTATGACAAGGCATGCTGATGCCACTGTGTACACCAACACAAGAACTACACGGTGCAGCTTGGCCATTCATTGAAATCAATGAATGGCTGAGAGCTCCCTGTGATTGGCTGAGTGCTGAAACCAATCACAGGCAGCACTCAGCTGTCATTCAAGGAATGGTTGAGTGCTGCCTGTGATTGGATGAGCGCCTGCTGAAATAGATTCAGAGAAGTGCAGGTAGAAGACAGGCTGGACGCGCCTGAGCCAGGCAGCTGAGGAGAGGTGAGTATATATATATATTTTATTTTTAACACATTCTAGGGATGATTTTCAGGTAAGGGCTTATATTTAAAGCCCTTCCCCGAAAATCCCTGCAGGGCTTCTCGGCAGCCCATTGCTTTCAATGGGACTGCCGAACCCACAGAATTAAGATAAAGAGCAAATGCTCACCCAATAATTGAGCAGTTGCATTTCTTTTCCATTTCTCCCAACTTAGAAATTTTTAAAAGGTTACCTGCAGATTTTTATGTGAAACTGAAAATGGCTTAAAGGGAACCTGTTACCTTCCACTAGCACCATAAACTAAGTTATGGTGCTGTTAGAGGATGTGACAGATGTTACGGTACTGGTAAGTACTTGTAGGGTGCACAGGTGCGTACGGTATTACATTACAGTACTGGTTATGTTACAAAACAGATAGGGTACACAGGAGCGCAGGGCCCCGGACTGGTACACAGGAGCGCACGGCCCCGGACTGGTACACAGGAGCGCACGGCCCCGGACTGGTACACAGGAGCGCACGGCCCCGGACTGGTACACAGGAGCGCACGGCCCCGGACTGGTACACAGGAGCGCACGGCCCCGGACTGGTACACAGGAGCGCACGGCCCCGGACTGGTACACAGGAGCGCACGGCCCCGGACTGGTACACAGGAGCGCACGGCCCCGGACTGGTACACAGGAGCGCACGGCCCCCGGACTGGTACACAGGAGAGCACGGCCCCGGACTGGTACACAGGAGAGCACGGCCCCGGACTGGTACACAGGAGAGTACGGCCCCGGACTGGTGCACAGGAGAGCACGGCTCCGGACTGGTACACAGGAGAGCACGGCCCCGGACTGGTACACAGGAGAGCACGGCCCCGGACTGGTACACAGGAGCGCACGGCCCCGGACTGGTACACAGGAGCGCACGGCCCCGGACTGGTACAAAGGAGCGCACGGCCCCCGGACTGGTACACAGGAGAGCACGGCCCCGGACTGGTACACAGGAGAGCACGGCCCCGGACTGGTACACAGGAGAGTACGGCCCTGGACTGGTGCACAGGAGAGCACGGCCCCGGACTGGTACACAGGAGCGCACGGCCCCGGACTGGTACACAGGAGCGCACGGCCCCGGACTGGTACACAGGAGCGCACGGCCCCGGACTGGTACACAGGAGCACACGGCCCCGGACTGGTACACAGGAGCGCACGGCCCCGGACTGGTACACAGGAGCACACGGACCCGGACTGGTACACAGGTGCGCACGGCCCCGGACTGGTACACAGGAGCGCACGGCCCCGGACTGGTACACAAGAGCTGGATCTTATAGGGAGGCGGGAGAAGCTGATAGGAAGACAGACATGTCAATCACCAGCCACACCTCTCAGACACTAGCAGGGTAATTAATAGAGATGAGCGAGCACCAAAATGCTCGGGTGCTCGTTACTCGGGACGAAATTATTGCAATGCTCGAGGGTTCGTTTCGAGTAACGAACCCCATTGAAGTCAATGGGCGACCCGAGCATTTTTGTATATCGCCGATGCTCGCTAAAGTTTTCATTTGTGAAAATCTGGGCAATTCAAGAAAGTGATGGGAACGACACAGCAACGGATAGGGCAGGCGAGGGGCTACATGTTGGGATGCATCTCAAGTTCCAATGTCCCACTATTAAGCCACAATAGCGGAAAGAGTGCCCCCCCCTCCCAACAACTTTTACTTCTGAAAAGCCCTCATTAGCAATGCATATCTTAGCTAAGCACCACACTACCTCCAACAAAGCACAATCACTGCCTGCATGACACTCCTCTGCCACTTCTCCTGGGTTACATGCTGCCCAACCCCCCCCGCACGACCCACTGTCCACAGCGCACACCAAAGTGTCCCTGCGCAGCCTTCAGCTGCATTCATGCCACACCACCCTCATGTCTATTTAGAAGTGCGTCTGCCATGAGGAGGAACCGCAGGCACACACTGCAGAGGTTGGCACGGCTAGGCAGCGACCCTCTTTAAAAGGGGCGGGGCGATAGCCCACAATGCTGTACAGAAGCAATGAGAAATAGAATCCTGTGCCACCGCCATCAGGAGCTGCACACGTGGGCATAGCAATGGGGAACCTATGTGCCACACACTATTCATTCTGTCAAGGTGTCTGCATGCCCCAGTCAGACCGCGGTTTTTTATAAATAGTCACAGATAGGTACAACTCCGCAATGGGAATTCCGTGTGCACCCACAGCATGGGTGGCTCCCTGGAACCCACCGGCTGTACATAAATGAATCCCGTTGCAGTGCCCATCACAGCTGAGGTAACGTCCGATTAAATGCAGGTGGGCTTCGGCCCACACTGCATGCCCCAGTCAGACTGGGGTTCTTTAGAAGTGGACACATGTAGTTACAACTCCCTGTGGACCCACAGCATGGGTGGCTCCCTGGAACCCACCGGCGGTACATACATATATCCCATTGCATTGCCCATCACAGCTGATGTAACGTCAGCTTTAATGCAGGTGGGCAAAAAATTAATTGGATTACACTGTAGGCGAGGGCCCCAAAAAATTGGTGTACCAACAGTACTAATGTACGTCAGAAAAATTGCCCATGCCCAATCAAGAGGGCAGGTGAAACCCATTAACCGCTTTGGTTAATGTGGCTTAAGTGGTAACTAGGCCTGGAGGCCAATAAAAATTGGTTCAGGTGAAAGTTTCAACGCTTTAATGAGCATTGAAATGTATAAAAATTGTTTACAAAAATTATATGACTGAGCCTTGTGGGCCTAAGAAAAATTGCCCGTTCAGTGTGATTACGTGAGGTTTCAGGAGGAGGAGCAGGAGGAGGAGGATGAATAGAATACACAGATTGATGAAGCAAAAAGGTCCCCATTTTTGATGGTGATAGAGAACGATGCTTCCATCCGCGGGTGCAGCCTACGTATTGCTTAGGTATCGCTGCTGTCCGCTGGTGGAGAAGAGAAGTCTGGGGAAATCCAGGCTTTGTTCATCTTGATAAGTGTAAGCCTGTCGGCACTGTCGGTTGACAGGCGGGTACGCTTATGCGTAATGATTCCCCCAGACGCACTAAACACCCTCTCTGACAAGACGCTAGCCGCAGGACAAGCAAGCACCTTCAGGGCATACAGCACGAGTTCAGGCCACGTGTCCAGCTTCGACACCCAGTAGTTGTAGGGGGCAGAGGCGTCACCGAGGACGGTCGTGCGATCGGCTACGTACTCCCTCACCATCCTTTTACAGTGCTCCCGCCAACTCAGCCTTGACTGGAGAGCGGTGACACAGTCTTGCTGGGGAGCCATAAAGCTGGCAAAGGCCTTGGAGAATGTTCCCCTGCCTGCGCTGTACATGCTGCCTGATCTCTGCGCCTCCCCTGCTACCTGGCTCTTGGAACTGCACCTTCTGCCACTAGCGCTGTTGGATGGGAATGTTACCATCAGTTTGTCCGCCAGGGTCCTGTGGTATAGCAACACTCTCGAACCACTTTCCTCTTCGGGTATGAGAGTGGAAAGGTTCTCCTTATACCGTGGGTCGAGCAGTGTGTACACCCAGTAATCCGTAGTGGCCAGAATGCGTGTAACGCGAGGGTCTCGAGAAAGGCATCCTAACATGAAGTCAGCCATGTGTGCTAGGGTACCTGTACGCAACACATGGCTTTCCTCACTAGGAAGATCACTTTCAGGATCCTCCTCCTCCGGCCATACACGCTGAAAGGATGACAGGCAAGCAGCATGGGTACCCTCAGCAGTGGGTCAAGCTGTCTCTTCCCCTCCTCCTCATGCTCCTCCCCCTCCTCCTCAACGCGCTGAGATATAGACATGAGGGTGCTCTGACTATCCAGCGACATACTGTCTTCCCCCGGCTCCGTTTCCAAGCGCAAAGCGTCTGCCTTTATGCTTTGCAGGGAACTTCTCAAGAGGCATAGCAGAGGAATGGTGACGCTAATGATTGCAGCATCCCCGCTCACCGTCTGGGTAGACTCCTCAAAGTTTCGAAGGACCTGGCAGATGGCTGCCAACCAGGCCCACTCTTCTGTAAAGAATTGAGGAGGCTGACTCCCACTACACCGCCCATGTTGGAGTTGGTATTCCACTATAGCTCTACGCTGCTCATAGAGTCTGGCCAACATGTGGAGCGTAGAGTTCCACCGTGTGGGCACGTCGCACAGCAGTCGGTGCACTGGCAGATTAAACCAATGTTGCAGGGTCCGCAGGGTGGCAGCCTCCGTCTTGGACTTGCAGAAATGTGCGCTGACCCGGCGCACCTTTCCGAGCAGGTATGACAAGTGTGGGTAGCTTTTCAGAAAGCGCTGAACCACCAAATTAAAGACGTGGGCCAGGCATGGCACGTGCGTGAGGCTGCCGAGCTGCAGAGCCGCCACCAGGTTACGGCCGTTGTCACACACGACCATGCCCGGTTGGAGGCTCAGCGGCGAAAGCCAGCGGTCGGTCTGCTCTGTCAGACCCTGCAGCAGTTCGTGGGCCGTGTGCCTCTTCTCTCCTAAGCTGAGTAGTTTCAGCACTGCCTGCTGACGCTTGCCCACCGCTGTGCTGCCACGCCGCGCGACACCGACTGCTGGCGACGTGCTGCTGCTGACACATCTTGATTGCGAGACAGAGGTTGCGTTGGAGGAGGAGGAGGAGGGTGGTTTAGTGGAGGAAGCATACACTGCCGCAGATACCAGCGCCGAGCTGTGGCCCGCAATTCTGGGGGTGGGTAGTCCCAGGCTCTGACTCTGTCCCAGCCTCCACTAAATTCACCCAATGTGCCGTCAGGGAGATATAGTGGCCCTGCCTGCCTGTGCTTGTCCATGTGTCCGTTGTTAAGTGGACCTTGGCAGTAACCGTGTTGGTGAGGGCGCGTACAATGTTGCGGGAGACGTCGTCGTGCAGGGCTGGGACGGCACATCGGGAAAAGTAGTGGCGACTGGGAACTGAGTAGCGCGGGGCCGCCGCCGCCATCATGCTTTTGAAAGCCTTCGTTTCCACAAGCCTATACGGCAGCATCTCCAGGCTGATCAATTTGGCTATGTGCACGTTTAACGCTTGAGCGTGCGGGTGCGCGGCGGCGTACTTGCGCTCGTGCTCAAGCAGTTGCGCTAGCGACGTCTGGACGCTGCGCTGAGAGACATTGCTGGATGGGGCCGAGGACAGCGGAGGTGAGGGTGTGGGTGCAGACCAGGAGACGGTAGTGCCTGTGTCCTGAGAGGGGGGTTGGATCTCAGTGGCAGGTTGGGGCACAGGGGGAGAGGCCCTGGTGCAAGCCGGAGGCGGTGAACGGCCTTCGTCCCACCTTGTGGGGTGCTTGGCCATCATATGCCTGCGCATGCTGGTGGTGGTGGCTCCCCAGCTGATCTTGGCGCGACAAAGGTTGCACACCACTGTTCGTCAGTCGTTGGGCGTCTCTGTGAAAAACTGCTACACCTTAGAGCACCTTGGACTCTGCAGGGTGGCATGGCGCGAGGGGGCGCTTTGGGAAACAGTTGGTGGATTATTCGGTCTGGCCCTGCCTCTACCCCTGGCCACCGCACTAGCTCGGCCTGTGCCCACACCCTGACTTGGGCCTCCGCGTCCTCGCCTGCGTTCACGTCCTCTAGGCCTACCCCTACCCCTCAGTATGCTGTATTACCAGTAGTGCAGAAAGAGAACGCTGTAATTAAATGTGCCGCTTATTGGCAGGTGGTTGGAGGCTGACTTCGCTTACAGAACGCACAGCAGAGGCAGGAAAGAATTTTGCGCAAGCCTGCTGTAACACTTAGCTGGCTGCGTATGAATTAGGACAACTACCCCCAGCAGAGACCCAGTACACTGAGGACGGTCACAGGCAGCCCAAATAGATTTTTTTTCCCAAATGTTTTTGGAAAGGCCCACTGCCTATATTCGCTAAATATGTCTTCTGTCCCTGCCTCACCACTACTGGCCCTGGACAATGTAAAATTACTGCAGACTGTTTCACTGTGGACAGGAATAGAGCGGTGATGTAACAGGCAACACAGAGGCAGGAAAGAATTGTGCGCAAGCCTGCTGTAACACTTAGCTGGCTGCGTATGAATTAGGACAACCACCCCCAGCAGAGACCCAGTACACTGAGGACGGTCACAGGCAGCCCAAATAGATTTTTTTCCCAAATGTTTTTGGAAAGGCCCACTGCCTATATACACTAAATATTTCTTCTGTCCCTGCCTCACCACTACTGGCCCTGGACAATGTAAAATTACTGCAGACTGTTTCACTGTGGACAGGAATACAGCGGTGATGTAAGAGGCAACACAGAGGCAGGAAAGAATTTTGCGCAAGCCTGCTGTAACACTTAGCTGGCTGCGTATGAATTAGGACAACTACCCCCAGCACAGACCCAGTACACTGAGGACGGTCACAGGCAGCCCAAATAGATTTTTTTTCCCAAATGTTTTTGGAAAGGCCCACTGCCTATATACACTAAATATGTCTTCTGTCCCTGCCTCACCACTGCTGGCCCTGGACAATGTAAATTTACTGCAGGACGCAATGCTCTGCACGGCCGATATACAAAAAAAAAAAAAAGTGCAACACTGCAAAAAGCAGCCTCCACACTACTGCACACGGTTAGATGTGGCCCTAAGAAGGACCGTTGGGGTTCTTGAAGCCTAAAATAACTCCTAACGCTCTCCCTATAGCAGCTGCGGCACCAGCAGCACTTTCCCTGAACTATGTCACAACGCATCTGAGGCGAGCCGCGGGAGGGGCCGATTTATATACTCGGGTGACACCTGATCTCGCCAGCCACTCACTGCAGGGGGGTGGTATAGGGTTTGAACGTCGCAGGGGGAAGTTGTAATGCCTTCCCTGTCTTTCTATTGGCCAGAAAAGCGCGCTAACGTCTCAGAGATGAAAGTGAAAGTAACTCGAACATCGCGTAGTACTCGTCTCGAGTAACGAGCATCTCGAACACGCTAATACTCGAACGAGTATCAAGCTCGGACGAGTACGTTCGCTCATCTCTAGTAATTAACATAAACTAGGAAGCACAGGAGCTGTTAACTCTGGCTTGTCTGTACAGAGACTTCAGAAACAAGGTGTGCAGGCAAATCATTAACTATGTGCTGACTGAGACGTAAGAACAGAGAGCTGGATGAAGTATTGTTTTATGCTCACTTGCTTCTGCAATCCAACGGTGTCCCAACTTCGACAGCCTACGAGTTTCCACGATCTAGAGGCTCGCTTACAGCAAATGTGGACTAATATGTCACAGGGAACCTGTATGCCTCCATGCCTGCTGATATAACATCTTGTATCCCAAGCTAGAGGCAGCCTAACAGGGTACTAAAGCCTCCATGCCTGCTGATATAACATCGTGTATCATGCTACAGGCAGCCTAACAGGGTACTAGAGCCTTCATGGCTGCCTATATCACATCTTACATCCAAGCTAGAGGTGCTACAACTGGGTGCTGGAGTCTCCATGCCTGCCCATATCACATCTTGTATCCAAGCTATAAGCAGTACAACGGAGTACTAGAGCCTCCATGCCCACCCATATCACATCTTGTATCCAAGCTAGAAACAGTACAACAGGGTACTAGAGCCTCCATGCTCACCCGTATCTTATCTTGTATCCAAGCTACAAGCAGTACAACAGGATACTAGAGCCTCCATGCCCACCCATATCACATCTTGTATCCAAGCTAGAAACAGTACAACAGGGTACTAGAGCCTCCATGCTCACCCGTATCTTATCTTGTATCCAAGCTACAAGCAGTACAACAGGATACTAGAGCCTCCATTCCTATTGTGAGGGTATATGTATATATTGCCATATGTTTTTTATACTTTTATACCTATATGCAAGTTCTATTCAATTCCAAATTAGAGAAAAAACTTAATCTGTCGCCTTACATCAGATATTCCAAAGGCCTTGCAAGGCGAAGACAAAATGTATCTTAAACACAGCAAAGAAGAATCGGACACGAAGACCGTGTGCTTGGCTGTTTTCCCAGAAGTGCCGTATCTAGATAACGACTGTTCAACTACGTATATAATCATCAGTGTCTCAGCCGGAAATCCGGACTTCCCATATATGGTTATGCGGTGAATTTGATCCAATGAGCCCATCACCCATTCCTAGTGATGAGACCAAAGGGTATAAGATCCCATGTAATCTGTAATAAAGTGCGCAGTCATGTCCCCGTGTGAGGAACTATACCAGACCTCCGTGTGTGGTGTCTCTTCTTTACCGCCGGCAGCGGGGCGTTGGGGTGGGCCTGATTGGTGCTGTACGCAGAAATTTCCCTGACACTATCAGTATCACATCTTGCATCGAAATGACCAAGATTGGGTGAAAAAACTCTCTTGCGCTCCAGGAACATTTTTGATACCCTTAATATTTAATAACTCCAAGCATGGGGATAAAAACAAACAGACTAACAATATTCTGTGTCTAACATGCAAGGCGTTTCTGCGCCTAAAGCACCCTTATCAAGCATAGTTAAATCACATAAAACACTTGTTTATATACCTAAACTGTCCTTTACCTCTATCATGTGGTCGCCCCACCGTATTCTCGTGGCCCGCATCATTGTGGTAGATGCCACTGAATCTGGACATCACTTCCAGCGCGGCCTAATCCGCGTCATCATAGTAAAATATACGGTCCAGGCAGCATTTAGATTAATAATAAATACAAAATCTTTATTCCTCCAAAAAAAAGATAACCAGCAACGTTTCGACCCATCTGCTGGGTCTTTATCAAGCATTTTGTATTTATCAAGATTTTGTAATTATTATTAATCTAAATGCTGCCTGGACCGTATATTTTACTTGGATATCTATTGTGGTCGTGATCCGGACCTTGGCGGGGGTCTGCATTCGTCTTTCTCCACGTCCTGCATGGGATTTGCAATACACCAGGGGCTTGATTGGCCTTCAGTTGCTGCTGGGTGATTTACTTTATTTACTGCATAATCCGCGTCATCATGGCTGCTGTGTGGGACGCATCATGCGTTTCACTGTGATGTCGCTGAATCTGGGCGTCACTTCCGGCACAGCCTATTCTACGTCATCGCGACTGCTATATGGAACGCATCATGCGTTCCACCATGAAGAAGGAAATTAACATGTCATGTGATGCGGCCCTTCTACATAATTGCAGCCATTGTGTGGAATGCTACATGCGTTCCACTACAAGTGTAGAACATATATGACACATAAAAGTCACGTCCAGCATGACTCATGTGGAATTATTAGGACTGCAGGGCAATATGTCCTTTTTCCTCCAGAAAATAAGTCATTCTGGGTATGCTGGAATGCATGATGTGTTCTATTCCTAAACTATACTCCATTACTAGCCATTATCAAATGCATATTATCATGAATACATATAAATACATATTAAAATTGTAAATACATGAATGCATATTAGAACTAAAAGAAAAAATCTATGTGGTATAACAACAATAAAACATGTACTTTATACTAAGGGAGATACCTGACTACTCTTAAAATGGACTCAAGGAGGGGGAGAGGAAAAGCCACTGAATTTTGTCAGTCTGTTTGTTTTAATCCCCATGCTTGGGGTTATTAAATATTAATGATATCAATAATTTTTCTGGAGCGCAAGAGAGTTTTTTCACCCAATCTTGGTCACTTGGATTTAACCCCTTCACTCTGAAGTGTTGGGGATCACTCTCTGCTGCCGCCCTGGACCGCCGGAACGGAACACCTGGGATAAAAAGTCCTGATTAGAGATGAGCGAGCATACTCGTCCGAGCTTGATGCTCGTTCGAGTATTAGGGTGCTCGAGATGCTCGTTACTCGAGATGAGCACCATGCGGTACTCGTCTCGATTAAACGAGCACTGACCATTGAATTCAATGGAGCCAGCAATACAGCCAGCTCCATTGAAAGCAATGGGCTGCCGGCGAGCGCGGGATGAATTTTCGGGAAGGGCTTAAAAATATAAGCCCTTACCTGAAAATCATCCTAAAATGTGTAAAAGTAAAAAAAAAATGTATACTCACCTTTCCGCTGCAGCCGGAGTTCAGCCACGTATGGCCGGCAGTTCTCCTGAACTGCTCTGTGTAGTATTCAGCAGCCAGGGATTTAAAATCCCCGCCTGCTGAATGAGCTGCCTCTGATTGGTCACAGCCTCACCAATCAGAGGCAGCTCTCACTCACACCCATTCATGAATTCATGAATAGGTGAGTGCTGCCTCTGATTGGCTCAGCGCAGGGACCAATCAGGGGCAGCTCTCAGCTGTAATGACGTCCCCACTAATGTGCTCCATTTTCACAAATTTTTGGGATGAACACAGCGTTCCCCAGATGTGTGGCTGCGTTATCATGCAGGATTGGGGGATTTTGACTGCATTAGAGACATTTTAGAAGGTAGATTGGTAAACCCAATTTTTACTCCCATTGACTTTAATAAAAGCTTGAATTGTCCATCGTGATTCACGATGATTTATGTGAAATCGGCCAGATTCTGCCCCGATTATTCCACTAATCACTCACTGTTTAGTCATACTTTTGGAGGTACGGATGAAACAATGTTTACCTTGATGCTTAAAGGTGTTTGGTCATTTAAAAAAAAAATCTATACTTACCTATTCCTTCCCTGTCACTTTCCTTAGCATATCTTCTCCTAGCTGAGCTTCTGCAGTGCCCCGGGTCACCTCACCACATGCCCCGGCCGTCTTATTATGAAGGCTGCATTTCTCACGTTCCTTCCGGTTGGGTCCGTGAAGGTCATGTCCTAGTGTTGTAGTGTTCACTGCCTAGTAAGGAATTGTAATTTATTTCAGAGGCAGCTCGCATGAGCACTCTCTGAAGCAGATAGGCAGTCCCAGTGGCATACCTAATGGCTCAGGGGCCCGGGTGCAAAAGTTCAGCTCGTGCCCCCCCCCCCCTTCGGGCCTCTACCCCACAGTCCCCCATACCCATACCTAACTCGTGCTGCATACAAGATCTGTCCCTTGGCGAAATCTTTCCAAACATGACGCATTTCCTGCACTATATGAAAATTTATTTGTAGCCCCGCAAGCCACTCTCACACACACCACTTTTTACCGCTATTAGCGCGGTGTCCCGAGCGCCGTACTATCAGCAGGGTCACTCAAACCTGCGCTCAAATGCGGTGTTCCTAACACCGTGATTTTCAAGAGCTGTCTGTTCTATTTTTGTGTTTTTGGTGTTTTTAACACATCGTATCACCTATCACAATGCTGGGGAGCATTAAAAAGCGCTGTCAAACTCTATACCATGTGTTGAAAAACGTTGCTCGAAATTCTGGTAAAAATGCCATGATTACAAGCTGTGTTTTCTGAACACAGGTGAGAGTGGCCTTAGGGTGGTTCATGTTTTTGATTAGATAGATAGATAGATAGATAGATAGATAGATAGATAGATAGATAGATAGATAGATAGATAGATAGATAGATAGATAAATAGATAGATAGGAGACGGATGAATAGATAGATAGATAGATAGATAGATAGATAGATAGATAGATAGATAGATAGATAGATAGATAGATAGATAGATAGATAATGGATATATAGAATAATAAATAGGAGATGGATAGATAAAGAGGAGATAGATAGATAGATAGATAATGGATGGATGGATAGGAGACGGATGAATAGATAGATAGATAGATAGATAGATAGATAGATAGATAATGGATATATAGAATAATAAATAGGAGATGGATAGATAAAGAGGAAATAGATAGATAGATAGATAGATAGATAGATAGATAGATAGATAGATAGATAGATAGATAGATAATGGATGGATAGGAGATGGATGGATGGATAGATAGATAAATAGATAGATAGATAGATAGATAGATAGATAGATAGATAGACAATGCATGGATAGATAGATAAAGGGTGGAAAGATGGATAGGAGATGGATAGATAGATAGATAGATGATGGATGGAAAGATACGTAGATAGCAGATGGATAGATAGCTAGATAGCTAGATAGATAGGAGATGGATAGATAAGAGATGGATGAATAGATAGATAGGATAGCTAGCAGATGGATAGATAGATGGATAGATAGGTAATGGATGGATGGATGGATAGATAATAGATAGATAGCAGATGGATAGATAGATAAATAGATAGGAGATGGATAGATATATAGACAGACAGACAGATACACACACTCATATATACACACACACAGATATACACATACCCCAGGGCCCGGACCACTTCTCCTCGATGTGACAGCAGCACAGGGAGACACAGCAGCTTCTGTTTAGCAGGAGGGAGGGGCAGCACATGATCAGTCCCTGCCGGCCCATGTAACTGCCTCTCTCCTCCTCCCCCTGCTCTTCCCTGCTTCCTCTCAGACTGGCCTCTCTGACTACTGCGGAATCTGTGCCGTGTGGCAGACAGAGCGGTTAACCATTAATGTACTGAAAGGATGGCGGAGACTGCATATATGGATGGCGGAGGGTGGCATCGGGGCACCCTGAGCGCAAGGGCCGGGTCGCCACGGTGACCCCAGCGACCCTTCCCGCTTTGCCTATGGGCAGTCCCCTTACTGCCCTTCGAGTTGTGACGTAACGCACATTGGTTGGCAGGCAGAAGACTGCCAACCAATGTATGTAACCTCCCAGGAATGAGAAGAATCAGGCAGCTGAAGGTGAAGTGACCCTTCTGGACTGCAGGAGACAGGAGCAGCTGGGGGAGGTGAAGATCTGGTAAATAGACTGACAGGGCAGGAATAGATAAGTATAGAATTTTTTTTTTTAAGTGACAGAACTCCTTTAACCCCTTAAAGGGGTTGTCCCGCGGCAGCAAGTGGGTCTATACACTTCTGTATGGCCATAATAATGCACTTTGTAATGTACATTGTGCATTAATTATGAGCCATACAGAAGTTATAAAAAGTTTTATACTTACCTGCTCCGTTGCTAGCGTCCTCGTTCCCATGGAGCCGACTAATTTTCGCCCTCCGATGGCCAAATTAGCCGCGCTTGCGCAGTCCGGGTCTTCTTATCTTCTCAATGGGGCTCCGTGTAGCTCCGCCCCGTCACGTGCCGATTCCAGCCAATCAAGAGGCTGGAATCGGCAATGGACCGCACAGAAGCCCTGCGGTCCACGGAGACAGAGGATCCCGGCGGCCATCTTCAGCAGGTAAGTATGAAGACGCCGGACCGCCGGGATTCAGGTAAGCGCTGTGCGGGTTGTTTTTTTAACCCCTGCATCGGGGTTGTCTCGCGCCGAACGGGGGGGGGGGGGGGGGTTAAAAAAAACAAAAAACCCGTTTCGGCGCGGGACAACCCCTTTAAGGACATGGCCTATTTTGGGCTTAAGAACGCAACAATTTTTGGCAGATTTTCATCTCCATTTTTCAAAAGCCATAACTTTGGGTACATAGAGTATATTGTAAAACTTTTATTATTTTTTTTATGATAACAGGGAGAGAAAATGCATCAATTCTGCCATAGATTTTTTTTATTTTTTTTTACAGCGTTAATCATGCAGCATAAATGATACAATATATTTTTTTGGCGGGCCGGTACGATTACAACGATAGCAAAATTCTTATGTTTTTTTTTAGGTTTTTCTACTTTTCTGCAATAAAAACCTTTTTTTTTGGAAATCTTTTTTTTCCTAAATCACTGCACTCAAAGTCCTGTAAGTTTTTTATTTTTCTATGTACGCAGCTCTGTGAGGGCTTATTTTTTTGCGAAACGAGCTTTAGTTTTTATCGGTACCATTTTGGGGAATGCTCTTTTTTGAGCATTTCTCAAGAAGCACCTAAAAAGGGTTTTTTTTACAGGTTTTTTTACATTTTTCTTTTTTAAACATTTTTATTATCTTTTTTTTTACACTATTTGTATCCCTCTAGGGGACTTAAAGCACAGCACTGATGATCGCTGTGATAAGGCATGGCAGGACTTCTGTCCTGCCATGCCCTATCGCTGATACAGCAATTACAGGCTCTAGCAACACAGGACGTGGGTATCTGGCGTCCTGCTGCCATGGCAAACAGCCAGGCTCTCTGCGATTATATTGCGAGAGCTCCCTCTGTGAACCCTTCCCATGTCGCAATCTACATAGATCGCGGCAGGGAAGGGGTTAACAGCGGGGGCGCATCACGCTGTTGCAGCGGAAGGCCGGCTATCAGTGAAAGCCGGCTCCTGCTGCTGCATAGCGGCGAGATCGCTTATGGTCTCACGCTATCCACATGACATAAGGGTATGTCCAGTCGTGGAAAGTACCCTGCAGCCATGACATACCCTTATGTCATATGGAGGGAAGAGGTTAAGGTACAGTATGGGCCCCCAGGTAAGCTTAAGAAAATTTTCCAAAAAAATATGCAATTGCAAGAAAAAGTAGCTGAACATTCTGACATTTTTGCATTGATTACTAATAAAATGTGGTCTGATTAAAAGACAAACTATACAGCTGTTTTGTGTATTAATGGTTTAGTTTATAATTGTGATTTATGGTAGATATCGATCACATTTTGTTATTAATCAATGCATTCATTCAGGTAGTTCTAAAGGGTTCACTTACTTTTTCTTGCAATTGTAAAATAAAAGTTCAAGGAAACCCTTGTCCCATTGATTATGTAAAACTTCAAAGTGATAAAAAAAAATTGCCATATTTGGTATTGCCGTGTCTGTAAAAGTCTGAGCTATTAAAATATCACATTATTTTTCCTGTATGGTGAACAAAATTAAAAAATTGATTTTTTTTTCTATAATCTCATCTCCACAAACTAATGTAATAAAAAGCAAACAAAAAAATGTATAAAGCCCAAAATGGTGCAAATTAAAACAACAGCTTGCCCTGCAAAAAACAAGCTCTCACACACATCTATCAACGGAAAAGTAATAAAAAGTTCTGGCTCTCAGAATATAATGACAGAAGGTCATTATTTAAAGTTTTTTTATTTTGTTACAGTAGTAATAACAAAATCTATAATATAAATTTGGAATGGCGGTAATTGTACGGACACAGAGAATGTTATTTTTACCACGCAGTTTCAAAAATTAAAAAAAAAAACTCTCCCAAAAAGTTGCACAATTTTCCTTTTCTGCTACGCCATCCCCTAAATATTATTTATAAGTTTTTCAATACACTATACGGTACCTTAAATTGTGCCATTAAAAAGTATGACAAAACAAATCTTCTTATGGCTACTGTGTGTCTATGGAAAAAAATAAAAAAGTCATGGCTCTTGGAAGCTTGGTATGAAAAAAAGGTATATAAAAATCTCCAAAAATGGCTGCGAAAAGCTTGCGTTACACCTGTGCTGATAGCATAGCTTGCACTAGGCTGTTTTTTACATTTCATATGTGCAACATGTTATTTAGATTTAATTACCTTGTGTGCAAAACATGTAATGATGATGATAGTAATAATTATGTCTGACACCAAAGATTTTGAATAAACTGCATCTGCAAAAGTATCCCAGAGATGGCAGCATGCCTCCTTCTAAGGAAGGATTAAGAAAGAAAATCTCTATTGACATTCAAGGTTGCCAGGCACGCTCTGGATCATTCTTTTTTAATCAGCGACATGCAAAAGTGTAAACAGTGTGATCAAATCAAGTGTGTGATCAAGCCTAGAGCATTCAAAATGATAGAATTTCCAATATAGCAAAAAAAAAAAAGGAATGCATCATTCCATGACATTATTGTAAATATAATATAAGGTCAGTAACTTTGTATTCTGAATCTTACAATAGTTATACAGTAGTTGGAAGCAACTCTAGGAAATGCATTCCACTGTGAACTCTCAATCTGAGTTATGTGCTTACTACAATTCTAAAAGATGAATAAAGGGATTAGCTGTCAAGAAACAAAACCTAGAAGACATATTGTACAAATATCACTAAAGCTTTGCCCGTTGTTAACAAAAAAAGATGGTGAGGGCCAAGCTATATTTTGTAGAAATTAGATCAGATGCTGATATATAATGAGGAGGTTTAATACATAAATAACATATAATCTAATTCATTGACCATAAGGTCTCTGGTGGACATACTTAAGGTCTATCCTTCAGATCTATAGAACTACTAGTAATTATTAGGAAATTATGGTACCAGTGTGTTCTGGTGGTGCAATGCGCCACGCAGCTGTGCTACATGCTACATCTATTATGATCCCCACACATTACACACACAGCTCTACTACATCCATCCTGATTCCCAAACATTACACTCACAGCACATTACACACACAGCTTTACTACATCATCCTGATTCCCATACATTACACACAGGTCTACTACATGCATGTTGACCCCCCACATCACAAACACAGCTCTACTACATCCATCCTGATCCCCACACATTACACACACAGCTCTACTACATCCTTCTTGATTCTCACACAAGACAAACAGAGCTAGACTCCTTCCACAGCAGTGATGTCACCTCAGGTCCATCAGTCCAACAGATCTTCTGTCAGGACTACTGAGTTGTGTCTGAGATAATAACGGCTTAGTTGTATTCTCATTTTGTTGTTTATGTCCTCCCCTTTTCAAGAGCCTTAACTGTGTTGCTCTTCTGTCAGGCAGACTCTGTGTTTTATATATCCTGTAGGACCTGCGATGACATCACCAGGGGTGGAGCATGAGAAGCACTCACATACATACTCACTGAAAAGTGGTTGTTAGTACTTCAACAGTATGAAAAAAAATGATAGACCCAAAACATTTGAGCAAAGTAACCTTATAACTATATATTATGTACGGTTTATTAAGCCTAAATTCTTAAAAGGTCTAATGATGGGGAAAAGAGTTTTGCTTTCCCTGCGTTCAATTTCGTTGGCAAGATCTGCATTAATAGTGTCACGATCCGTGCTGGCATTTAGGCCTAACAACACTTCTAGGAGTATAATAAATGCTGCCTATGAATATTTAAAAGACAAACTTCCCAAGAGATTAAGCTATGGTCACCTCCATAAGATCTGCTATGCAAATGGACCTGAACTGGATTTACAAGCAACAGAAGACATATAATGACATTTAATTTAATTTCCTCAAGAATATCGCAAGAATCCGCTCTTTTCTCACCGCAGACACGCTAAAAACACTTATTGTTGCCCTCATCCACTCTCGGCTCGATTATTGCAACTCGTTGCTGATCGGCCTCCCCTGCTCCAGACCCTACCCTCTCCAATCCATCCTGAATGCTGCAGCCAGGCTTATCTTCCTGTCCAGCCGCTACTCGGACGCCTCTGCCCTGTGCCAGTCACTGCACTGGCTGCCTGTTAAATACAGAATTCAATTTAAACTCACAGTGCAGCGCCACCCTATATTGCCTCCCTCATCTCAATCCATCACCCATCCCAGGCTCTCCGCTCTGCTAACGAAACTAGACTGCGCACCCCTCTAATTCGAAATTCTCATTCCCGCCTCCAAGACTTCTCCAGAGCAGCACCGGTCCTCTGGAACGCACTACCAAAGGATACCCGGGCAATCCAGGACTCAAAAAATTTCAGGCGTGCTCTAAAAACGCACCTCTTCAGGGAGGCATACTGCATTCCCTAAACAAACCCCTCTTTACGCCACCTGATAACATGCTCCCTGACCTACTGACTGCAATCCTTGACAGCCACCATCAACTTTCCTTGCAGTCATACCGTTTCTGCAGTCACACGGCCAAATGTCTGATCATTGTCTATGTGTATAACATCCCTCACTCTCCACCTCGCCATACTGTGCACATCTCCAGCCATTTTACCTTCTGTATCACCCCATTACTTGTAGTATGTAAGCTCGTTGGAGCAGGACCGTCACCCCTATTGTTTCCATCAACTGATTACTATGTAACCGTGGTTCTATAATTTTTGTACTTTTGTCTTTCTGTATTCCCCCTGTGTATTTAAACACCACAGAATATGTTGGCGCTCTACAAATAAAGATAACTATTAGTATTATTTAACTTCTCTTGCAATTGTTAACCCCTTAGTGACCAATCCTGTTTGCGCCTTCTTGACCATATCCAAGTGATTCTGCTATTGTTTTTTCACCACATATTGTCATTTTTTCACATATTCAACTGTAATATCTCAAATATGTGCAAACATACTGTACAAGATAAGATATATATTTTAATCTGTTTACTTTACTCTGGAAGCACATTGCAAAAACATTAGTTTTTTTAAAACATTTAGGAGACATACAAATTTAACATTGATTATTAACCCCTTAACGACCAATGACGTACCTGGTACGTCATGGAGCGTCGGGGTATGTATGAAGAGAGGTTGCGTGGCAACCTCTCTTCATACAGTGCGGGCATCAGCTGTTTATAACAGCTGACACCCGCAGGCAATAGCCGCGAGCGGCCGCGCGGCCGATCGCGGCTATTAACCATTTAAACGCAGCTGTCAATTCTGACAGCGGCATTTAAATCCCCCGAACGATGTTCGGGGGTCCCGCACGGCCCCCCCGCGGTGAGATCGGGGGAGCCATGCACGTATCATGGCAGCCGGGGGCCTAATGAAAGGCCCCAGGGCTGCCTTAGCAGACTGCCTATCAAGCCGTCCCCGTGGGGTGGCTTCATAGGCTGCCTGTCAAAAAGCAGTATGACGTAATGCTATAGCATTACGTCATACTGCAGGAGCGATCAAAGCATCGCATCTTAAAGTCCCCCAGGGGGACTTCAAAGTAAAGTAAAAAAAAGAATCAATAAAGTTTTTTTTTAATTGAAAAAAAAAAAAAGTTGTAAAAGTTTAAATCACCCCCCTTTTGCCATATCTATTATTAAAAAATCTAAATAATAAATTAAAAATATGTATTTGATATCGCCGCGTCCGTAAAAGTCCGATCTATCAAAGTAGCACATAATTTTTCCCGCACGGTGAACGTCGTCCGAAACAAAAAATGAAGAACGCCAGAAATGCACTTTTTTAGTTACCCTGTCTCCAAGAAAAAACGCAATAAAAAGCGATCAAAAAGTCATATGTATTCCAAAATGGTACTGTCAGAAACTACAGGACATCCCGCAAAAAATGAGACCTTGCTCAACTACGTCGACGGAAAAATAAAAAATTTATCGCGCGCACAAAATGACGACAGAAAATAATTGAAAAAATTTTTATGTCTTTTAAAAAAAAAAAAAGAGGAGTATAGTAAAAAAAAACCTAAACAAGTTTGGCATCGTAGTAATCGTACCGAGCCATAGAATAAAGTTATCATGTCGTTTTTGTTGCCATTTGTGCGCCGTAGAAGCAAGACGTACTAAAAGATGGCAAAATGTCGGTTTTTTTCCATTTTACTCCACTTAGAATTTTTTAAAAGTTTTTCAGTACATTATATGGTACTTTAAATAGCACCATTGAAAAATACAACTCATCCCGCAAAAAACAAGCCCTCATACAGTGACGTGGATGGATAAATAAAGGAGTTATGATTTTTTTAAAGGGGGGAGGAAAAAACGAAAATGGAAAAAGAAAAATGGCCGCGTCATTAAGGGGTTAATAGAGATGAGCGAACCTACTCGGCCATGCCCCTTTTTCGCCCGAGCGCCGCGATTTTCGAGTACTTCCGTACTCGGGCGAAAAGATTCGGGGGGCGCCGTGGGTGAGTGGGGGGTTGCAGCGGGGAGTTGGGGGGAGAGGGAGAGAGAGAGGGCTCCCCCCTGTTCCCCGCTGCTACCCCCCGCTCCGCCACGCCTCCCCCCGCCGCCCGGCGCCCCCCGAATCTTTTCACCCAAGTACGGAAGTACTCGAAAATCGCGGTGCTCGATCGAGTAATTACTCGAAACGAGTAGGTTCGCTCATCTCTAATTATTAACATTTTGAGTAACATTTTGTTTTCCTACACCAAATCAAGATTGCAAAGGCTCATAGGTATCAGAATGCTAAATACCCCCACAAATAGGCCAAAGCTGGGGAAAGGTCTGCGGCTAAGGATCCCGCTAGGGAAGATCGCCGAAGGCTTTAGGTAAGTAATTTCACCTCCCCTCATGGATCGAATCTATTGGATAATGGTGATCACATGACCAACAACATCGAACCGTGGCCCCCACATGAAATCTCCAGGCTCTCGCTTCATTTAGTAGCCAAGAGCAGGGAGATTTTAAATTACCCTGGCAATCTTCGGCTTTTTCGCATGCGTCTGCCATTGTGGAAACGGGTGCATGCACAGAAGCCAAGGTAAGGTCCACAGATAAATCTGGGGGTCTTAAATACGTAATTTAATTTCCCCTTATGGATTTGATCTGTAAGGGAAGATGAAACTTAAACTTAAAAAAAAAAATTTTAACCTTTTTTTAACACTTTTGCACTTATTTTTTACTATACATGATTGCCGTTATCTATTGGATAATGGTGATCATGTGATCAGGAACCGCATACAGGGGACCCTGGTGACATCTCCCTACTTTCAGTTACACATGCTAAATAGGAGCAAGGAGATCCTAAATTTCCTAGGCTCCCGGGCCTTCTGCGCTAGCACCCAAGATCTTATGTCTGGCGCGCATGCTCAGTAGACAGCTTCAGGTTCTGGAAGGACCAGAACGCCACAGGACATCATAGAGGATGGAATTGAGTACATTCAGCTCCCCTCATGGTTCTGATCTATGAGGGGAGCTCAAACTTTAACTTATCGCGGCCCCCCTAACAGCTCCAGGCTATCAGCTACTTCCAGCAGGTTGAGACTTAGTGTGTTCACAATGGTTGGGCATACAGGTTTCAATGAAGCATCATATAGGGAAGCTGTTCTGCTTTTACTTGATGTGTTAATTCAATAAAGCTATGCCCAATATTTTTTCACCCTATAAAGTTTCTATTTGTCATTTGTTAGTTCTGGGTATATAAATTTGTAATGAGTTCTATAATTCTAGGCCCAATATTTGGTATGTCCATGCAGCTCTGACCTAGACCATATTTTACTGTGGTGAATCTTCAGTTCTAATATCCTATATACATTGGCCCTCTATTTTCTTCTTAACAGAACCACCACTGTAGACTCGTCTTACTTCACTGTTAGATGTCATCTCCAAAAAGTTTAAATTGGAAGACAGATAAATAGATAGCTTACATAATTATTCTAAGTGTGCCAGCTTATTGGAGTTGCACTTGTTTTAATTTTCAATGAGGAATTCTATTTTGTTTTTAAACTCGTTTTATTGACAAGTAAACAGTTTACATTAACAAAACCTTTGCAGTACAAGGTCATACATGTGATTTAGAGGGCAAACAGTCACAGACTTACAATGTTCATTAAGTACAGTGCATCTCATGGGTAGAAAGAGGAGGAAGGGGTGGTGGGGAGAAGTGACTTATAGGAGGTTCATAAAGAACAAAAACAAAGAGGGAGGAGGCAGCAGGTCACATAATGTAGGTCACATACCATTTGTAGGGTTGTGGGTAAGTGAGCGTGTGGACCTCTATATAGGGTAAGAGGAAGGAAGAAGGTTGATAAATGTGCCTGCATTGGGGGTTCAGTGTTGTATGTAGTGTGAATATATAGTTGTCAGGGAGGTTTAGATAGGGCGTTCTAGCTAAGTGGTCAGGAGTGGAGGTTGGGTTTTGTAGGATGACAGTCAATCTCCCAAGTTGTTAATGCCGTCTTTGTAGTGCTGATATGGCCAAGGTGAGAGGTTGTTGAGGAAACAGAGTTAACAACGAGTCGCATCATTTGCCCCATACTTTTTGGAATTTGTCTTGGCACTTACGTGCCTTATATATTAGGTTGTTGTAGGGTATAGTTGAGTTGGTAATCTTTTTCCTCATAGCCAGAGTTGGGCCCCTTGGGTCCATCCACCTCAGTGCGATAACTTTTCTTGCTAGGAACAAGACTTCCCGCAGGAAAATTCTGTCATAGTGTTGCCAGTGTTCTGCATCAAGGACACCAAAGAGGCATATTTCCGGGGTGATGGGAACCGGGCCATCCAGGATTGCAGCCAGCAGGCCAATGACATCGCCCCAGTATGACCTAATTGACGGGCAGTCCCAAATCATGTGCCAGAAGTCAGCGTATGTGCATGTACATCGGACACAGTGGGAAGATGGATATCTGCCCATCGTATGCAGTCTCGCCGGGGTGAGGTAGCATTGATGAACTATGTATAACTGGGTCATTTTATTGTTTACTGAGGGAGAGACGAATAACGGGGATTCTAACACTTCTTGAAAAATTTCTTCCGTCAATGCTGGAATTAGGGATTTCCATTTCAAGAGGGCTGGAGGGATCTCATGAGCAGCTTTTGAAGTTGCTAAATGAGAGTATAACGTTGAGATAAGACCCCTAGGCCCTCGTGACCGTAATATTCCTATTAACGGATAGTGCAATATATTGCTATTCGCTGGCGGAAATTGTGTCTGGAGTGCGTGCCGGATCTGTAAATATTTGTAAAAGTGGGTTCGCGGAATTTGATATTGATTTTGTATCTGCTCAAAGGATAGCAGAACGTTGGAGTTATATAGGGCACCCAGGCACGTTATATCGTATTGTTCCCATACCTCAAGGTCAGCTAGTGGTAGCAGTTCCCGCAACCCGGGATTTCTCTATAATGGCATGTCAGAATACCCAATTACCTCCTTAGCCTGACTCCAGACTCGCGTCGCCAGTCTATGAATAGGTAGTATCTTACCTTCTAGGGTGGCGGGAAATTCCAGCACCTGCCACAGGTTGATGATGTTTAATACCTGAGCCAAATGTGCCTCTGAGTTAGGTAGCGGGTGGTCTCTCAGCCAGGGCCTCAGATGGAGTAGCTGGCTGGCCAAATAGTACAGAAACAGATCTGGAAGTGCCGACCCGGCGGCACTCTTGGGCCTTTGGAGAATGGAAAGTTTAAGTTTTGGTTGGGATCCTCCCCATATAAATGAGATTATGAGGGAGTTCATGGTCTGAAAAAATTTCCTTGGGATGGGTACTGGGATGTGTTGCAGAATGTAGAGGCACTTGGGCAGAACTATCATTTTATTTAAATTAATACGGTCTGCCACCGATAAGGGGAGAGATCCCCAAGTTCTGAATTTGGATCTGTAAAGGTCCGTCAAGGGGTATACGTTCAAATCGAGGGCCAGGTTCGTCACATTTGTAATCTGGATTCCCAAATATTTAAAGCCGTTAGTTACTTGCAGGCCGCATAGTGACTCTTTAAGGTGTAGGGGACTTGATGTAAGGACTGGCATTAGGGCTGACTTGGACCAGTTAATTTGTAGCCCCGAATAAAGCCCAAATTTGTAGATGATGTCCATGGCACCGGGCAGGGAGACCATTGGTTCAGACATAAAGAGCATGAGGTCGTCGGCGTATTGTGCCACACGATCCTCCCTGTCTCCTATTACGATCCCACGGTATATTGGACACGCCCGTAGTAAAATGGCTAATGGTTCCATGGCTAGGGCAAAGAGGAGAGGGGAAAGAGGGCAGCCCTGTCTCGTGCCTCTATACAGAGGAAAGAACAAGGAGCAGGCGCCATTTACCGATATTGCTGCCATCGGTGTTTGGTATATTAGGGAGATCCAACGAATGAATCTATCCCCAAAATCAAACCTCTTCAGCACCTGAAGCAGAAAAGGCCACTCAATGGAGTCGAAGGCTTTGTTGGCATCTAGAGAGGCCAGGGCCCAGTCTTTCCCCTCTACAGATCCAATCTCCGTAACCACCTGGACCCGTCATAGGTTCTCTCGCGTAGACTTCCCCGGCATAAACCCAGTTTGGTCTGGGTGAATTAGGTCTAGTATAACAGAGTTGAGGCGCCGGACTAGCATTTTGGTCAGGAGTTTGTAGTCTGAATTGAGGAGAGAAATGGGTCTATATGAGCAGCAGTCTAGCGCGTCTTTTCCTGGTTTTAGGATAAGTACGATTGTGGCCTCATAAAATGATGAGGGTAGTGATCCATTTCTAAAGGCTTCTTCGTAAGTCTCTAGGAGTACAGGCAATAGCATTTCTTGGTATTTAGTGTATATCTCTATTGGTAAGCCATCTGGGCCTGGACCTTACCACTGGACATTTCCTGGAGGGCCTCTGATAGTTCTGTTATTGTAAATGAGTCGTCTATTAAGGTCTGCTGGTCTGGGGAAAGGATTGGAAAATTGAGGTTTGAGAGGTAGTTTACAAGCTCCTGTTGAGTGGCGCGGAAACCAGAAGCATAGAGCCCCGTGTAGTAGTGCTGAAATCGCTCCCCTATTGATGTATTTTCATGCAATATTTCTCCTGTTTCGGATGCGATACAAAGTATCGCCGGGGAGGAAGAGTTTTGGTGTACCAAGTGGGCCAGTAAGCCACTGGACTGGTTGCCCAACTCATAGAATCGTTGTTTTGCAAAGAAGGAAGCTCTGCGAGCCTTCTCTTGTAGGTGGATTAAGTATTGTCTGCCTTGTCCTAACCACTGCTCTCTGTGTTCATTAGATGGGTCTGCAATGTAGGCTGCCTCCAGGCGCAAATACTGGGCCACCATCTCTTGCTCCAGTCTGGAGGAGTCTCTTTTAATGTATGATATGGAGGATTTTAGGGCGCCCCGTAGGAAGGCTTTCAGTGTCTCCCATAGTACCGCCGGGTCGGCTTCTGGCTGGTTTAGCTCTAAGAAGCTGGCTAGTTGATCTGGAATCCTGTCATTTACGCCAAGCAGGCTTAGCCAGAAGGGATGTACACGCCAGTTGTGTCTATTAGAGTGTGCATCTGGTATAGTGATTTCGACCCTCAGTGGGGAGTGGTCCGATATGCCCCTAGGTAGGTATTCGATTTGGGATATTGCGGTACACAGTCTGGCATTCCCCAGACAATAGTCTATTCGTGAGAGAGCATTCCTGCCGGCCGAGTGACATGAGTACTCACGATCAGTTGGTCGCCTAACTCTCCAGCATCTTTCCAGCTGACTTCTTGTATGAATAAGGCCAGGAGTGAGGGGTTGGTCTTGGCTGGATGGGTGTGCGGGGGCTAAATCTGTCCATCTGAGGATCAAGCACCAGGTTCAGGTCTCCCACACACAGCACCGATGCGTTGGGGTATTGAGTGGCGAATTGGGCTGCCTGATGAAGGATTGCTATGTTAGCCGGCGGAGGGAGGTATATGGCCACAATTACATAAGGAAGGGATTCTATCCATGCCTGAATGAAGATGAACCTGCCTTCTGGGTCCTTAACTGTGCATCCCGGTTCCCATCTTAGTCGTTTTTGGATCAGTATTGAGACTCCTCTGGTGTAGGATGAGTAAGTGGAGTGTAGGGACCACTGTACCCAGGGTTTCTGAAGCTGTCTTGTTTTCTCTGGGATCATGTGTGTCTCTTGGAGGCATATAATGTGTGGGTTATCGTTCCTGATGTATGAGAAGACCATGGAGCGTTTCCTAGGGGTGCCCATTCCCCGCACATTCCAGGAGAGTATATTGATACTAGCCATTAACATATTTGGTTCTATGTGTATAGGGGGGTGACCCCTGTCAGGTTAAGCCAGTTCTCCATGTGACTCACTGTCAGTGTTCCTTGAATTTCAGTCGGTAACTGTGCCCAGTGATAGTAACATGTATTACATTTAAACATTGCACTGCGAAAACGTATCCATATAGTTACATTAACAGTTGCATCAGCAGAAGTATGGTTGGATAAAACAAACAATTTAACCATTAGCATAACATAAATGTGCATGTGGTGACGGGGAAGACTGTGCACCAAGTATATGGTGTTAGTTCTGGGCACAGTCAAACAATGCAAATCTGTTTTGAGCTCTGGGACCCCATCATCACAGGTACATAGACTTTCGAATGCAGAAGAAGAGGGGGCTCCAGTAAGTAGTTATGACAGCCAGAATTTGCAAAAGTTCTATATTCTATTCTGTTCGCCATCAAACTTTAGTTATATAGATCAGGCAAGACAATCAATGGACCTAAGGTATTGGAGGGCGGGGAGGGGAAGTGGAAAGAAAAATTAAGGAAGAGAGCACGGCGAGTGGTGAGGGAACGGGGGGGGGGGGGGGGGAGGGAGACACAGCACGTCCATTATTAGATTTAAAGCTTTTCAGTGGCGCATAACTGGCTGCTAACAGACGTCCAGGCCTTCCCCCCTGGGCTCCCCCAGTCCTACCAGGATGGAATTGTGAGGTAATCACTGGTGCCTAGGTGATCTTGGCAGGCGATTAAGCCAGTCTTCCGCCTCATCCGGGGTGGAGAAAAAGGAGGCTTGTTCATTGTGTACCACACGGAGTCGAGCTGGATACATCATGGAGTATGGTATCGAGGCCTCCCTCAGCCGACGCTTGACAGCCACGAAGGACGCTCTTGTTTTCTGTAGGGCAGCAGAAAAATCTGGGGAAACAGAAATATTAGCATTCTGGTATTGGAGAGTTTGCATGCGTCTAGCGGCCTGGAGGGCTATGTCTCTGTCTCTGCTGCTGAGAAGTCTTGCCAGCATCGGTCTTGGAGGTGCGCCTGGAGGCGGGAGGTGGCCCGGGACCCTGTGGGCCCGTTCAACGGCAAAGGCTGCGGAGAATTTGGCCCCAGGTAACAGTTCTTTTAGCCAGGTTTCCATAAATAAGCAGGGATCTTGGCCCTCCGCACGCTCTGGTAGCCCAAAGATTCTGAGGTTGTTTCTGCGCAATCTGTTTTCTAGGTCATCCGTGCGCTGGGCCCAGGAGTTTACGGCTCTGTTAAGTTCGGAAAGCTTGTCTGGAATTGGAGCCACTATGTCCTCTAGTGGGATATGCGTGTCTCAGCCTCTCCCACCCTGCTTCTGAGATTATGCATGTCTTGTCGCAGTAATCCTACATCGATTTTGACCTCTTCAATTTTCCCGGTCAAAGAAGAAGTGCTGGTGTGTATGGTCTCTAGGAGCTGTGCTGTAACTTGTCTCAGTGTTGGCTCTCTCTCTGTTTCCAAAAGAGGGTTGGGGTCCAAGGCTCCAGCAGTGACTGTGTCCGGTTTGGGTGATTGAGACGGAGTGCCAGTCGTTGGCTCAAGTACAAAGGCCTTAAGGCACTCCGTTATCGGTGGAGAAGTGTTACGGCTCATCTTGGAGGACCTGCGGCTGCCCCGCCTGCGGGAGGATGACGGCGGTGGTATGTTTGCGGTCTTTATGTACTGAGGAGTTGAGAAGGGTCTCCCCTCTGGATGGTGGTTTAAGATGTTTAGGTAAGTACAGCTTCAGAAGAGAAAATAGGTTTTAGGATGTGGAAGGTTCTGGGCTGCTTGACATAGCTGTCTGTCAGACAGTGGTTTCATCAGCAGTTATGGTTTGCCGCAATCAGAGCGGTGCTTGAGAGCCGCTCTGGGTCACAAGGGTTTATACCACAAACCGGCAGTTTATCGAGTGGAGACTTAGAGTGTTGCTAACGCGGCTGCGTATCTGGTATGGGGGACTATAGGGTCTTAGGTTCCGGCAATCTGGTACCACCGCTCGGTGTTGTGTCAGCCAATCTGTTGCCAGCATCTGGCATTAGTTGCTGGAAGGGTGTAGGAGGCAGAGAACATTACCTCTTTCTGCCAGAGCTGAGAGCAGCAGAAGCACAGTCTGTGCAGTTTAAGGTCAGGAGTGCGGGGGTTAACCTCTGCCTGCTGCTTTGTACAGGTGTGCAAGCTCTGACCCCTGTGTTTACTGTGGGCTGGAGGGTAGTTGTAGGTTGCCCAGCCGTTCTCCGGTGCCAGGGTGGGGCCTTTGAATTATGCCCTCTGGGGTTGATCTTTTAGGGTGCCACCAGCGTAAGGGGGGGGGGAAGGTGTAGGTGGCAGGGACCGTCACCTCTTTCTGTCAAGGCTAAGAGCAGCAGAAGCACAGTTTGTGCAGTTTAAAGTCAGGAGTGCAGGGGTTAACTTCTGCCTGCTGCTTGTACAGGGGTGCGGGGGTTAACTTCTGCCTGCTGCTTTGTACAGGAGTGCGGGGGTTAACTTCTGCCTGCTGCTTTGTACAGGAGTGCGGGGGTTAACTTCTGCCTGCTGCTTTGCACAGGAGTGCAGGCACTGTCCCCTGAGTTTACTGTGGGCTGGAGGGTAATTGTGGGTTGCTCAGCCGTTCTCCGGTGATGCGGTGGGCCTTTGAGTTATGCTCTTTGGGATAATCTTTCAGGCTGTCACTAGCTCAAGAGGGGACAGATGTGAGTGACCCGTCTATGCACCCACGGGGCTTCCAGGGAGAGCGATCCTCTGTCAGCCCAGATGTTACTGCCCTCCTCCCGGCACCCCGACGCCCCTCACCGGTATGATGTTAAAGTCCTCAGTGGGTCTGGGCTGCGGTGTCGGATCTGTTATGCGGCACCGGTCGGCGGGAGTGTGTCACTCGTCAGCGGGTCCCCCCTGTTCTCCTGCGGCAGGAAGTCTCCGGCAGTCTGGCCCGCGGTGCCGCGGCGCTGTGCTGTTCTCGCCGGTAGGCAGTTTCCTCCTGATCGGTCCTCCGCCGCCTCCGAGGATTTTCTCGGCGCTGCTGTCTCTCACTCGGCGGTATAGGCTTCCCGCCGATTCACCTCGCCGGAAGTTGATGCCGGGGGCTCTGTGGGAGCAGGCCGGAGCCGCGGCTGATGGAGTTCTCCGTCTGATGTCCACCGGAGCTTGCCCAGCGCTGTCAAGGGTGTTTGTCTGCCTGCCAGGAAGTTATGGAGCCCGATCAAGAACTTGGGCAATCAGGATGGGTGCAGGATAGTGGGGTTTGCCGCGGAGCTCAGTTGTCCTGCGTCCTCACAGCATGGCTGTTGGACACGCCCCCAGGAATTCTATTTTTAATACTCATTATTGTTATGCTCTCAAAATAAACCACAAAATATTGAATATTTTGTATACATTTTCATTCCCTTTAAATTAGCCCATCTGAAGAGGTGAGATAAAAAGGAGAGACAAGTTGTCTGCTCCACCACCTAGGCTGCACCCACCTCATGCATCATCTGTAAGTACCAATTTCTATTTCATATTACTATCAATTTAAGTCTGGCTTCTGAGGACCTCCGGATCGTGAAAATGAAGGGGCCTTAGTTCTGATTTAGTAGTGGGGCCTTTTCATAGTTTTTTCCTGCATACCAGTACCCATCCACTGGTTGTGCAGAGACCTTCACCACAGCCCCTTTCAAGGGAATGGGGATAGCTAGAATTCCCTGTACAGATGGATGACCGAGAGTACTGCTGCTGTGCACAAAAAAACAGGGAAGAAGCTGCAGAACTGAAGCAGCATAGTAGCGCTTTCATTCTCAAGATCAATGGCAGCCCCAGAGGACTTAATGAGATGTGAATACCTCTTTAAAGGGGCACTGCCACATTCTCCAATACCTGCAGCTCACTCTATCTGCTTATAGCCATCGCTCCACTGACTGCAAGCTTGCAGTCTGCAGTAAATATTATTCAGATTCTGCCCTGACCTACACACAGGTACGTTAGCTGACGTGGAAGCTGTGTTTTCTCCAGTATTGTCTTCATGCCTTTAAAAGCGGTTCCAGATGACTGTATTTACCTGCGCAATACGCTGAGAATAGGCCCCATTGATATTAATAGGTTCGTTCTTATTAAAGTATTTTGCGCGCGCATTTCGTATGCAAAAAAATAGGACTTGCCTTATTTTAATATGTATTTGGGCACCAAGGGCTCTATAGAAGTCTATGAGAGGCTTGGAAATGCGTACCCAATAGCGTGCCATTGCGTAATACGCTGCATAATTCCATAAAAAAAGAACACATTAGGACCTCATTAGGCTAAATAACCTTTTAAATCACAGAAGGGGTGTGTCGAGTGCATATGTGAACTGGCCCTGCATGTGCAAAAAGTACAGTACTATGCACCGATATGCATGTACATCTACCTAATCAAACCTCAGTCACGGTGCAAATATGTTGTGCTGAAGCGTGCGCTGCTGCATATACGGATCTGGAAGCCTCTCTAAGAATTAACTGCATCCTCAGGAGATCAATGTATATAGCTTCTCCATGTTAATGGTACTTCAATGTAAATTTTAAAAAAGTCTCTGTCACAGCCATGGTCTCTGAGATAAACTTTTAGAGGTCAAATTTAGGCAGTGTTTAAACTACAACCTTCCATATAATAGATAAGATCATCAAAACTTTAATTCCCTTTTCAAACAATCTATTGTACATATGTGCACCTTGCAATGTTGTGGGCTTTACCGGTAATGTTGTAGAGTTTACTGGGATGTCACACTGTAACTAATTGACAGAAAATTGAAAGTGTTTTTGCAAATATCTGCTCAGCATGTCCTGTCTACTTGACATATTATTCTTATCCTTCAGAGGTAGAAACCATTGAAACTGTCAAATGCCATCTGCAGTACTATCATTCTTCCCAAACAGATCTCTCTGCTTTCAATTTTCCCTGCAATTTGTTGAATCAGAATTGTGTGTCTGTACATAAAGAAAATAAATTACAGTCACCAACTTTCAAGTTTGTTCATATCTCACAATAATCTGGCACACATAGCAGTTTCATGGCCGCCATTAACTCTTCTCCCACCCTATACAGTAAAGTTACTTTCTGAGAGGCAGCATAGTACAACAGATAAAGTACCCGCTCGACCATATGAAAGTGCTGGCTGTATTACAAAGCTGACACCTTACTCTAATGACAGTCCTGACTGTTTAAACCCTTAGATGTCACAGTCAGTGCTGACCGTGGCATTTACTGTAAGTGGTTAGATGGTGGAGGGGGCTTCCATGCATGGCAGACCTGAAGGTTATTGTTAGGCCTCCATCTGAGATAGCAATGCCAATGCATGCGCACTCAATAATTGCATCATGGGAATGCTGATGGGTTGACTGGAGAACTGGTGTATACAGGGGCGTAACTTGAAGCTCCTGGGCCCCAATGCAAAACCTGTAAAGGGACACCAACAATAATGCTTTATTCATAGTACTGGGTTCCCCATATGGAAAAGAGAGGCCTTACGGGCCCCCTAAGGCTCCTGGGCCCGGGTGCAACCACATCCCATGTATCCTCTATAGTTACGCCAGTGGGTGTATATATAAGGTATTGAAAAGCTTTTATGATTTTTGGTAGGAAACAGAAAAAACTTCAACTTTGGCATTGCACTTTTTTTTACAATGTGTGTTAAATGTCATCTTCACATACTCTCTGTTGTTACTGATGTAGCAATACCAATTATGTATTTATTTTTATTTACATTTTTGGATATAATAAAGCAATTTTAAATAGGAAAACACGTTTTTTTATTTTTCCTATTTTGTTTGTTTATTTATTTTTTTAGTCCCACTACAACACATGTGTCAAACAGAAGGCCCGCGGGCCGAATCCGGCCCGCTGTCTCATGCTATGTGGCCCGCGGCATGCCGACGGCCGCTCACCACTGTAGTGATTACCAGCTGGGGTGCCCCAGCTCCCCACTTGTAATCACACTGACAGCGCTGATCCCAGCACACAATCTGACATCAGAATCCTTCTCCCCAGTCCCCTGCTCTTCAGTGCCGCAGGAGAGGACTCAGGGAGGAAGCGTGCGGTGCTGCACACTGTGCACCCGGGCGCATATGAACTTTTTCCACAAGACTTTTGCACTAGAGATGAGCGAACGCGTTCGTCCGAGCTTGATATTCGTGCGAATATTAGGGTGTTCGGGATGTTCGTTATTCGTGACGAACACCATGCGGTGTTCTGGTTACTTTCACTTCCTTCCCTGAGACGTTAGCGCGCTTTTCTGGCCAATTGAAAGACAGGGAAGGCATTACAACTTCCCCCTGCAACGTTTAAGCCCTATACCACCCCCCTGCTGTGAGTGGCTGGCGAGATCAGGTGTTCGCCTAATATAAAAGTCGGCCCCTCCCGCGGCTCGCCTCAGATGCGGTGTGAGTTAGATGAGGGACAGTGCTGTTTATACCGGAGCTGCTGTAGGGAAAGAATTGGTAGTTAGTGTAGGCTTCAAGACCCCCCAAAGGTCCTTATTAGGGCCACTGATAGCTGTGTGTTGGCTGCTGTTAGCAGTGGGATTTTTTTTTTTCTCAAAATCGCCTCTGCAGACCGTTGCACCTGGCATTAGGGACAGAAGTGCTGCATAGGCAGGGAGAGTGTTAGGAGTGAGTGTAGCCTTCAAGAACCTCAACGGTCCTTTCTAGGGCCATATTTATCCGTGTGCAGTACTGTCCAGGCTGCTGTTGGCTGTGCTGCATTTTTTTTGGGCTTCTCAAAATCGCCTCTGCAGAGCATTCCACCCTCCATTGATACTGCAGGGAAAGAATTGTATAGGCAGGGCCACAACACAGTTATTATTCATAGAATATACGCAGTGCTGCCTGTTGGTGGGAAAAAACTGAAAACAAATCTATTTGTCCAGCCTCTGTCCGTCCTTACGGGCGGTGGACACGTGTGAGCTGCGTGAAAAACATTGCTAAATCATACGCACCCAGCTACGCTTTACTGCTGGGTTCGCCATTTGCTTTCCTTAATTGGGAAAAAAAATACCTGCTCTCCAAGAGTTATAATAACTCTGCTACCCTCACGTTCTGTGACACATAAGCAGGGACACAGCACAGTTATTAAACTTCTCAGGTTCATTGAATATACGCAGTGCTGCCTGTTGGTGGGAAAAAACTGAAAACAAATCTATTTGTCCAGCCTGTGTCCGTCCTTACGCCTGTGGAGACGTGTGAGCTGCGTGAAAAACATTGCTAAATCATACGCAGCCAGCTACGCTTTACTGCTGGGTTCGCCATTTGCTTTCCTTAATTGGGAAAAAAAATACCTGCTCTGCCACAGTTAATAACTCTGCTACCCTCACGTTCTGTGACACATAAGCAGGGACACAGCACAGTTATTAAACTTAGATAATTCATTCACTAGAGGCAGTGGGGCCTTTCGTTTTCCAAAAAGGGCAAAAATTATATTTGGCCTGCAGTCTTGCGCCAATTTATTTCCTGCCTGTGAAATCAAATCACTGGTAATACAGCATGCTGAGGGGTAGGGGTAGGCCTAGAGGACGTGGACGCGGCCGAGGACGCGGAGGGCCAAGTCAGGGTGTGGGCACAGGCCAAGCTCCTGATCCAGGTGTGTCGCAGCCGACTGCTGCGCGATTAGGAGAGAGGCACGTTTCTGGCGTCCCCACATTCATCGCCCAATTAATGGGTCCACGCGGGAGACGGTTATTAGAAAATGAGCAGTGTGAGCAGGTCCTGTCCTGGATGGCAGAAAGTGCTTCGAGCAACCTATCGTCTACCCGCAGTTCTGCGCCGTCCACTGCTGCCAATCCGAATCCTCTGTCTGCTGCTCCTCCTTCCTCCCAGCCTCCTCACTCCACTACAATGACACCTGCTCAGGAGCGGGAACACTCCCAGGAACTGTTCTCGGGCCCCTGCTTAGATTGGGCAGCAGCGGTTCCTCTCCCACCAGAGGAGTTTATCGTCACTGATGCCCAACCATTCGAAAGTTCCCGGGGTCCGGGGGAAGAGGCTGGGGACTTCCGCCAACTGTCTCAACAACTTTCTGTGGGTGAGGAGGACGATGACGATCAGACACAGTTGTCTTGCAGTGAGGTAGTAGTAAGGGCAGTAAGTCCCAGGGAGCAGCGCACAGAGGATTCGGAGGAAGAGCAGCAGGACGATGAGGTGACTGACCCCACCTGGTGTGCAACGCTTACTCAGGAGGACAGGTCTTCAGAGGGGGAGTCAAGGGCATCAGCAGGGCAGGTTGCAAGAGGCAGTGCAGTGGCCAGGGGTAGAGGCAGGGCCAGACCGAATAATCCACCAAGTGTTTCCCAAAGCGCCCCCTCGCGCCATGCCACCCTGCGGAGGCCGAGGTGCTCTAAGGTCTGGCAGTTTTTCACAGAGACGCATGACGACCGACGAACAGTGGTGTGCAACCTTTGTCGCGCAAAGCTCAGCCGGGGAGCCAACACCAACAGCCTCACCACCACCACCATGCGCAGACATATGATGGCCAAGCACCCCGCAAGGTGGGACAAAGGCCGTTCACCGCCTCCGGTTTGCACCCCTGCCTCTCCCCCTGTGCCCCAACCTGCCACTGAGATGCAACCCCCCTCTCAGGACACAGGCACTACCGCCTCATGGCCTGCACCCACACCCTCATCTCCGCTGTCCTCGGCCCCATCCAGCAGTGTAGTTCAGCGCACCGTTCAGCCGTCGCTTGCGCAAGTGTTCGAGCGCAAGCGCAAGTACGCCGCCACGCACCCGCACGCTCAAACGTTAACCGTCCGCATCGCAAAATTCATCAGCCTTGAGATGCTGCCGTATAGGGTTGTGGAAACGGAGTCCTTCAAAAGTATCATGGAGGCGGCGGCCCCGCGCTACTCAGTTCCCAGTCGCCACTACTTTTCCCGATGTGCCGTCCCAGCCCTGCACGACCACGTCTCCCGCAACATTGTGCGCGCCCTCACCAACGCGGTTACTGCCACGGTCCACTTAACTACGGACACGTGGACAAGCACAGGCGGGCAGGGCCACTACATCTCCCTGACGGCACATTGGGTGAATTTAGTGGAGGCTGGGACAGAGTCAGAGCCTGGGACCGCTCACGTCCTACCCACCCCCAGAATTGCGGGCCCCAGCTCGGTGCTGGTATCTGCGGAGGTGTATGCTTCCTCCACTAAAGCACCCTCCTCCTCCTCCTCCTCCTCTGTCTCACAATCAAGATGTGTTAGCAGCAGCATGTCGCCAGCAGTCGGTGTCGCGCCGTGTGGCAGCACAGCGGTGGGCAAGCGTCAGCAGGCCGTGCTGAAACTACTCAGCTTAGGCGATAAGAGGCACACGGCCCACGAACTGCTGCAGGGTCTGACACAGCAGACCGACCGCTGGCTTGCGCCGCTGAGCCTCCAACCGGGCATGGTCGTGTGTGACAACGGCCGTAACCTGGTGGCGGCTCTGCAGCTCGGCAGCCTCACGCACATGCCATGCCTGGCCCACGTCTTTAATTTGGTGGTTCAGCGGTTTCTGAAAAGCTACCCACGCTTGTCAGACCTGCTCGTAAAGGCGCGCCGGCTCTGCGCACATTTCCGCAAGTCCCACACGGACGCTGCCACCCTGCGCACCCTGCAACATCACTTTAAGCTGCCAGTGCACCGACTGCTGTGCGACGTGCCCACACGGTGGAACTCTACGCTCCACATGTTGGCCAGGCTCTATGAACAGCGTAGAGCTATAGTCGAATACCAACTCCAACATGGGCGGCGCAGTGGGAGTCAGCCTCCTCAATTCCTTTCAGAAGAGTGGGCCTGGTTGGCAGACATCTGCCATGTCCTTGGTAATTTTGAGGAGTCTACCCAGGTGGTGAGCGGCGATGCTACAATCATTAGCGTCACCATTCCTCTGCTATGCATCTTGAGAAATTCCCTGCAAACCATAAAGGCAGCTGCTTTGCGCTCGGAAACGGGGGCGGGGGAAGACAGTATGCCGCTGGATAGTCAGGGCACCCTCCTGTCTATTTCTCAGCGCGTACAGGAGGAGGAGGAGGAGCATGAGGAGGATGAGGAGGAGGGGGAAGAGACAGCTTGGCCCGCTGCTGACGGTACACCGGCTGATTGCCTGTCATCCTTTCAGCGTGTATGGCCTGAGGAGGAGGAGGAGGAGGAGGAGGAGGATCCTGATAGTGATCTTCCTAGTGAAGACAGCCATATGTTGCGTACAGGTACCCTGGCACACATGGCTGACTTCATGTTAGGATGCCTTTCTCGTGACCCTCGCGTTGCACGCATTCTGGCCACTACGGATTACTGGGTGTACACACTGCTCGATCCACGGTATAAGGAGAACCTGCCCACTCTGATTCCCGAAGAGGAAAGGGGTTCGAGAGTGTTGCTATACCACAGGACCCTTGCGGACAAGCTGATGGTAAAATTCCCAGCCGACAGCGCTAGTGGCAGAAGGCGCAGTTCCGAGGGCCATGTTGCAGGGGATGTGCGTAGATCGAGCAGCATGTACATCCCAGGCAGTGCAACAGTCTTTAAGGGCCTGGCCAGCTTTATGGCTCCCCACCAAGACTGTGTCACCGCTCCCCAGTCACGGCTGAGTCGGCGGGAGCACTGCAAAAGGATGGTGAGGGAGTACGTAGCGGATCGCACGACCATCCTTGGTGACGCCTCTGCCCCCTACAACTACTGGGTGTCGAAGCTGGACACGTGGCCTGAACTAGCCCTGTATGCCCTTGAGGTGCTTGCTTGTCCTGCGGCTAGCGTGTTGTCGGAGAGGGTGTTTAGTGCGGCTGGGGGAATCATCACAGATAAGCGTAGCCGCTTGTCAACCGACAGTGCCGACAGGCTAACACTCATCAAGATGAACAAAGGCTGGATTTCCCCAGACTTCTGTTCTCCACCAGCGGACAGCAGCGATACGTAAGCAATACGTAGGCTGCACCCGCGGATGGAAGCTACGTTCTCTCTCACCATCCAAAACGGGGACATTTCTGCTTCATCAATCTGTGTCTAATATTCCTCCTCCTCCTCCTCCTGCTCCACCTCCTGAAACCTCACGTAATCACGCTGAACGGGCAATTTTTCTTAGGGCCACAAGGCTCACTCAAATAATTTTTCAGAACAATTTTTATAAGTTTCAATGCGCTTAAAAGCATTGGAACTTTAACTTGAACCAATTTTTCGTTACACTGGGCTGCCTCCAGGCCTAGTTACCACTTAAGCCACATTAACCAAAGCGATTAATGGGTTTCACCTGCCCTCTTGGCTGGCCATGGCCAATTTTTGGGATGTACATTAGTACTGTTGATACAGCAATTTTTGTGGGCCCTCGCCTACAGTGTAATCAAATTAATTTTTAGCCCACCTGCATTACAGCTGACGTTACCTCAGCTGTGTTGGGCAATGCAATGGGATATTTCTATGTACCGCCGGTGGCTTCCTGGCACCCACCCAGGCAGTGGGTCCACAGGGAGTTAAACCTACATGTGTCCACTTGTAAAGAATCCCAGTCTGACTGGGGCATGCAGTGTGGGCCGAAGCCCACCTGTATTACGCACGACATTACTACCTCAGCTGTGTTGGGCAATGCAATGGGATATTTCTATGTACCGCCGGTGGCTTCCTGGCACCCACCCAGGCAGTGGGTCCACAGGGAGTTAAACCTACATGTGTCCACTTGTAAAGAATCCCAGTCTGACTGGGGCATGCAGTGTGGGCCGAAGCCCACCTGTATTACGCACGACATTACTACCTCAGCTGTGTTGGGCAATGCAATGGGATATTTTTGTGTACCGCCGGTGGGTTCCAGGGAGCCACCCATGCTGTAGGTGCACACTGAGTTTTTAATACATCTGTACACTTCTAAAGAACCCGTCTGACTGGGGCATGCAGTGTGGGCCGAAGCCCACCTGTATTACGCACGACATTACTACCTCAGCTGTGTTGGGCAATGCAATGGGATATTTCTATGTACCGCCGGTGGCTTCCTGGCACCCACCCAGGCAGTGGGTCCACAGGGAGTTAAACCTACATGTGTCCACTTGTAAAGAATCCCAGTCTGACTGGGGCATGCAGTGTGGGCCGAAGCCCACCTGTATTACGCACGACATTACTACCTCAGCTGTGTTGGGCAATGCAATGGGATATTTCTATGTACCGCCGGTGGCTTCCTGGCACCCACCCAGGCAGTGGGTCCACAGGGAGTTAAACCTACATGTGTCCACTTGTAAAGAACCCCAGTCAGACTGGGGCATGCAGTGTGGGCCGAAGCCCACCTGCATTAAGCACGACATTACTACCTCAGCTGTGTTGGGCAATGCAATGGGATATTTCTGTGTACCGCCGGTGGGTTCCAGGGAGCCACCCATGCTGTGGGTCGACAGGGACTTCACAATAGGGAGTTGTACCTGCCTGTGTCTATGAATTAAAAAGCCCGGTCTGACTGGGGCATGCAGACACCTTGACAGAATGAATAGTGTGTGGCACATAGGTTCCCCATTGCTATGCCCACGTGTGCAGCTCCTGATGGCGGTGGCACAGGATTCTATTTCTCATTGCTTCTGTACAGCATTGTGGGCTATCGCTCCGCCACTTTTAAAGAGGGTCGCTGCCTAGCCGTGCCAACCTCTGCAGTGTATGCCTGCGGTCCCTCGTCATGGCAGACGCAATTCTAAATAGACATGAGCGTGGTGTGGCATGAGGGCAGCTGAAGGCTGCGCAGGGACACTTTGGTGTGCGCTGTGGGGGGGAGGGGGTGCGGTTGGGCAGCATGTAACTCAGGAGAAGTGGCAGTGGAGTGTCATGCAGGCAGTGATTGTGCTTTGTTGGAGGTAGTGTGGTGCTTAGCAAAGGTATGCCATGCTAATGAGCGCTTTTCAGAAGTAAAAGTTGTTGGGAGGGGGGGGGGCCCACTCTTGCCGCTATTGTGGCTTAATAGTGGGACCTGTGAACTTAGGATGCAGCCCAACATGTAGCCCCTCGCCTGCCCTATCCGTCACTGTGTCATTCCCATCACTTTCCTGAATTGCCCAGATTTTCACACATGAAAACCTTAGCGAGCATCGGCGAAATACAAAAATGTTCTGGTCGCCCATTGACTTCAATGGGGTTCGTTGTTCGAAACGAACCCTCGAGCATCACGGGAAGTTCGTTACGAATAACGAACACCTGAACATTTTGGTGTTCGCTCATCTCTATTTTGCACTATTGAGCAATTCCAGCAACGTGATTGGTTGTCTGGGTTGGCTGATTCACGGTGATTGGTTGTCTGGGTTGGCTGATTCACAGTGATTGGTTGTTTGGGTTCTCTGATTCACCAAGCAACCAATCAGGTTGCTGGAATTGCTCAATAGTGCAGAAGTCTTGTGGAAAAAGATAATATGCCACCCGGGCTCAGCACGATCCGAGGAGGAGCGGCGCTGACAGCAAGGAGGCGGTAAGCATATGGCTGGGGAAGGGGGAAGTCAGTATTGCTGCTGGGGGTGGGGGGTTAATATTGTTGTTGCTGGGAGGAGGTTAATATTGCTGATTGCTGCCAGGGGTGAGAGGGTTAATATTGCTGGTGTGTTGGGGGGGGGGGGGGTATTTTGCTGCTGGGAGGGGGTTAATATTGCTGTGGGGGTGGGGTGGTAATACTGCTGGCGGGGGTGGGGGTTAATATTGCTGCTGGGTGGGGGTTAATATTTCTGCGGGGGGGAGGGGTTAATATTGCTGGGAGGGTTAATATTGTTGCTGGGTGTGGGGGAATAATATTGTTGCTGGCAGGGGGTTAATATTGCTGCCGGGTTGGGAAGGGGATGGGGGGGGGGGGTTAATATTGCTGCTGGGAGAGGGTTAATATTGCTGCAGGGGTGGGGTGGTAATATTGCTGGTGGGGGTTAATATTGCTGCTGGGTGGGTGGGAGTTAATACTGTTGCTGGGAGGGAGTTAATATTGGTGCGGGGGGAAGGGGTTAATATTGCTGGTGGGGGTTAATATTGCTGCTGGGTGGGGGGGGGTTATATTGCTGCTGGGAGGAGGTTAATATTACTGTGGGGGTCGCTATTACTACTGGGGCCACTGTGGGGTACCCTGTTACTACTGGGGCCACTGTGGGGTACCCTGTTACTACTGGGGCCACTGTGGGGGTCAATATTTTTACTGGGGCCACTATGAGAGTCACTATGACTACTGTGACCACTGTAGGGGTCACTATTACTACTGGGGCCACTATAGGGGTGACTATTACTACTGCGACCACTATAGGGGTCACTATGACTACAGCGACCACTATAGGGGTCACTTATCACTGCGACCACTATAGGGGTCACTATGACTACTGCGACCACTATAGGGGTCACTATGACTACTGCGACCACTATAGGGGTCACTATTACTACTGCAACCACTATAGGGGTCACTTATCACTGCGACCACTATAGGGGTCACTATGACTACTGCGACCACTATAGGGGTCACTATTAGGGTTCGTTCACACGGACATAATTGCATTTCGGTCGCACAAATGCGCTACGTATTTGCGCAATCGAAAATCGCTTATACCTACGTATTTGGGCACGCAGAAAAGAACGCAGACGGGCCCACTGAGATAGTGCGCTAATATGCAGTGAATACATCGGTTTCCTGCGCGGCCCATTCACTTCAATGGCCTATCGTGGTGCGTAGTATGCAACAAAATAGGTTATGCTGTGTGACAATATACATCATGTGAATGAAATCACTGAAACCAATGACTTCTATTCACTGCATATTATGTACGCAAATACGCTGGTGTGAACGAGCCCTCACTATACTGTCTTACAATCGGCCCTTTGAAGGTCACCATAAGCCCGATGTGGCCCTCGGTGAAAATGAGTTTGACACCCCTGCACTACAAGATCTGAGCATGTTTCAGCTTGTTCACTCATATAATAAACTGTATAACACTGACCAGCATCGTATCACATGTCCTTAAGGAATCATCGCTCAACTCTATGGGACCTTTCCCACGGGATGGAATATTATACAACAGTGTTCCGGAATATGCCATCCCTAAATTCCGCAACAAAATCAGCACTGCTAACCGCGGATTTTGATGCAAAATTGCCGGCAGGATTCTGATATTTTCGAATCCACACCAGCATCTGCATGTTAGCAGTGTGGAAGGGAAAAATTATAAGGAAATCAAGGTCACCGGAAACCAAAGCGAGAATTTCTATGGGCATTATCATGTCTGCTACTATTAGTTTTTGGCATATGGAAATATAGTTTCAGACGTAGATGGCCGGACAGATACCTATCTGGGATGATTTATTAAATCCTGCACTGAGCAGGGGTTGGACCTAGAGATGAGCGAGTATACTTGCTAAAGGCAATTGCTCGAGCAAGCATTGCCTTTAGCGAGTACCTGCCCGCTCAAGACTGAAGGTTCGGGTGCCGGCGTGGGGGAGCGGTGAGTAGCGGCAGTCAGCAAGAGGGAGCGGGGGGGAGAGAGGGAGAGAGAGATCTCCCCTCCGTTCCTCCCCGCTCCTCACCGCAGCTCCCTGCCCGCCGCCGGCACCCGAACCTTCAGTCTCGAGCAGGCAGGTACTCGCTAAAGGCAATGCTCGCTCGAGTAATTGCCCTTAACAAGTATGCTCGCTCATCTCTAGTTGGGCCCGATGACCCTGCAGGTCCCTTCCAACTCTACCATTCTATGATTCTATGTGTCTAAAGAGAATATTAGAGATGACTTTAAAATTTGCATTTACGTAATGTCTTTTTTTTTAAGTTGATGTTGCATTTGGGTTGCTTTTAAGCAGTCAAGTAGGAATACATCTCCATTAAACATTATTTACAGTATTTTTCTCAAAACTGTTTATCTCTTTATTTTGTAATATATTTCAGTGGCTATCAGATATATAGTTCCCTGTGAAGCATATCATATTTAGCGTAATACAACTTTAGTAGCATTCCTTAAATATTTACTTTGTGATAAACTAATTTGTTCTTCTCCAAGGGACGCTTTCACATCTGAATGGTGATTTTCTTGAGTCATTCGCTAGAATTTCATTGGCTACAGCTGTACCATAGTTTGTTCTATGTACTTGTCCTTTTCTCTGTCACTTTCTGTTGTTTTATGAAATCCTGCTCTCCCCAACAACTGCACAATATAAATCTAAATATCTCCAGCAACAGATGGCTGTTCTTCCATGGCTCATTACCTGCTCTTCAACCATGCTGCCAAGACTGAAGATTTAACATATTCACTGCCAGACATACTGACGACACATTTCAAGGGAAAGAAATACAATTCTGAAAAGTTTCAAACAAATAATGCTTCAGCAGTACAATAGGCTTCGAAGTCTTCAAATTTAGCTCCTTTTAGAACTGTTATTTAGAAAATTGCTGTTCATCTATTGAGAGTTGCATTTAACTTGTTTCCTTTCTCATTACACAGCAATTGTCTCGTCTGCCTTGAAGCTGGCAAGACAAATTATTTACTTTCAGACATTGTCAATTTCAGTTGGGGCAGTCAGCTAGCACAGAATGATTAAAGCGATGCTAAGAGTCATTGAAAAGGGGTCATGCATGCATTACAACAATGTATTCACCCTTTTATATATAGTACACATACATCTACATATGTAATACACATTGTACCCCTAACATTTCTGATTACTTCTATTATATGGATTTACTCTGTACAGCTACATTTATACAACAATAGTCACAGGGTCCTGTTACAGTCTTCTATCTATCTATCTATCTATCTATCTATCTATCTATCTATCTATCTATCTATCTATTTATTTCATATCTATCTTTCTATCTCATATCTATCTATCTCATATCTATCTATCTCATATCTATCTCATATCTATCTATCTATCTATCTATCTATCTATCTATCTATCTATCTATCTAATATCTATCTATCTATCTATCTATCTATCTATCTATCTATCTATCTCATATCTATCTATCTATCTATCTCATATCTATCTATCGCATATCTATCTATCTATCTATCTATGTATCTCATATCTATCTATCTATCTATCTCATATCTATCTAATCTATCTATCTATCTATCTATCTATCTATCTATCTATCTATCTATCTCATATCTATCTATCTATCTGTCTATCTATCTATCTATCTATCTATCTATCTATCTATCTATCTATCTCATATCTATCTATCCCTCTATCTATCTATCCATCTATCTTACCAATCTGCCTATATAGTCCTTTTCTGCCTATAAAAAGGACAAAAATCTGGTTTTAAGCTGTAAATTAAAAACAAGTCCCAGCCTATAAAGTACAGGAATTACACACTTTGAAGAGTAAGTGCACCCCTAAAACCTATATATTTCCTAAAAGTAAACAACATGCTAATTGCAGTTATCTAGATGAGCTGTTGACAAGCTGCACCTACCTTCACATAACTTTGTGTCAAAAAGATATATTTGAAAAACAGTATTAACATACTGTAAATTTGCACCGAAAAGGCACATCAATTTGCTGTATCAACTTTAGCTTGCTGCATCTCTGTATTACTGAATCTTATTTTTAAACTAAGATTCTCATCTTTAAACAAAACCATAATTATAGCTGTTTTTTCAATACAGTCTGAGATACAGCTAGTAACTGCAACTATGTACAACTGTGAATTCAATTGGCTATACCTTAGGCCGTATTGTAGTTAGAGCTTTGACTTTGGTCTTGTTTTAAAGTGCCACTTTGTAAGGTTAAAGGAGGTATGTCATTGGCAAGGAAAGAGTGAAAGGAACATCTATGTTGTTTTTTATTAACTAGAAACCTCTACTGAGATGGAAAAACCTACTGCAAAATTTAAAAGAAAACCATATCTCAAGAAAGCAGGAATCCCATAAAAAGCAATCAGAAATTTTATCTAGCCAAGAAGAGGTGGAGTGTGATTCTCTTGATGTTTAAGAAAATATGTTGGAGCAGCAGCATATGGAATTCAGGCTTGATATACACTATCCTACCAAAAGTATTTGGACACCCAAATTAGTAGAATGGATAATGCGTTATTAGTATGTCATGTCTCTTAAACCATGCTACATAAGATATACAGGAACTGCATATTATTGGATAGATGAATTATGACACTGAACACAAGCTACCCATCATGAGGCACAAGATATCAGCCCATCTATATTAGTGCAAGCAGCATCAACATTGGGCAGTTGAGCAATGGAAGAATGTTCTATGGAGCATTGAAACTTGCTACTCCATCTTCAAATTAAATTGATATACCTAGGTGTGGAGGATGCCTGGAGAACGTCTTTTGACTGTGTTGTGCCAACAGTTAAGTAACGCAAAGGTTCCGTTATGGTCTGGGGATGCTTTACGTGGCATGGTCTTGGCAAGAACCACGAAAACGGAGGTGTGCCTTAACATTCTAGATACTATTGTGCTGCCTTAAAATAGTAATCAATACTTCCAACAACACAACGTGATTTATCAAAACTCCAACTCTTTTTTATGTTGGTTTGAAGATATGGATGTTCCAGAATTGGACTCGCCTGCACAGAGTTCTGACCTGAACTCTACTGAACATCTTTGGGACAAACGGGAACAAATTGGGTCAGGAAATATAAACAGCGTCCATGTTCATTGAGAGAACTTGAAAAACATTTATGTTAGGTAGACGGATGTGGATTTTCCCTTGCAACAAACTGATTTGGCTTTGCGCTATCTGAGGTGATAGCATCTGGGGAACCCCAGTTTTCACATCTGATCCCTCCAAATGGTATACCGACTTACTGTGGAGTTCCTAAGCTGTTAAGCACACAGTTACAGTAATGTGGCAGCTGATGCTGCACTGGGTTGAGACATGGCACCTGCTGGTCTGAAAAGGAGCATAGTGGAGATACAGACTTCAGTAAGGGCTGACAGCACAGGTGCGTAGATGAGATCCAGGCTGTAGGTCGGCAAAGGCAGCAGACAAAAGCAAAGTCCAAAATACAGCTCCGATGTCAGGAAGCAGAGAAGTCAGGAAGGTCAACATTAATAAGGCAGTGGTCAGAAGCAGGAATATACACAAACTGAGGCTTTGTTTTTTCATAATGGCCACTGACACCAATTTCTTAGGCATCCTCCATGATGGGAGGATGCCTAATATAACAGAGGATAACTAGTGATTGATGGAGAATGGAATTTTCTGAATGCATACTGGCCCTTCAAGAACGTGGCCAGCAGGGTGTGAGCGCTATTGGCAAAGGGCTCAAAGCAAGCAATAGTGTATGAAAAGTGGTGGAATTTGACTGCCATCTTAGAAGCAGATGAACAGGGGGAGCAGTGGCGATGCGTTATGACAGTTTACAGTACGAAAGGCAGAAAATACCAGCTGAAGCACATCAGAAGTTAGTAGAAAGTATACCATGTAGAGTATCTAATGTCATTAGGGCCATAGGAGGCCCTGCTGAGTATTAACATATGTAAATAAATACTATTTTTGCTTCTTACTCTGGTGTCCAATTAATTTTTGTAGGACAATATATGTTGCTAATAGGCTTGATGTAACTTAAGGCCCATTTAGACTGGACAAATGTCAGGGAAACGATGCCTGACATTCATCCCTGCACGTACCCGATCACATGCTTTTGCACAGGAGCAGGTATCGTTGATTCACAGTGGGGCGGCTGCATGAGATTTCTCTCCTTGCTCTCCCCCGCTCCTCTCCATTCACTTAACATAGCAGCCGTTCAGTACTGAATGGCTGCTATGTACACTGAAGATCATCGTTCAGGATTTTATGCAGCTTAAAATTCTGAACGATGAGCAATGATGAATGTAAATAGCAGCTGTTCAGTGCTGAACGACCGTTATGTTAAGTGAATGGAGAGGAGCGGGGGAGAGCAAGGAGAGAAATCTCCTGCAGCCGCCCAATTGTGAAGCAACGGTATTCCCCATTGTGAACCAATCGTTTGTAAAGCTGGTGACCACACACAACAGAATAAAAAGCTTGTCGAAATCTTTATTTAATCCAGAATGCAACATTTCAGTAAACACTATGCCTTCATTCAGTATAACAGATACAGAAATGGTGTTTGCCAAAATGATGCATATTGGATTAAATGAACCTTTCAATTATTTTTCTCTTCTGTTGTGTGTTGTTGCAAATATACACTGGTAATTTGAAGTCTAAAGGACTAATTAGCTCAGCTATTTCCGTAACCCCCATAGATTGCAGTGGAGAGGGCTATGCATATGTGAGGATACCTTTTGTATATGTAGTTGCAATATGTGGTCAAGTGGGTCTGGGTTCAAGTAGTAGGATGTGCCCCTCTCCATTTTTTTTGGATACCACCCTTAGTCCAGCCCTAGTATGAAATATACTGTTTTGCAATTTTATACTCCTTTTCTTTTCCTTGCTCTACGTCATTACCAAATATGAGTAAAGAATTAGCATAGAAAAGGGGCAGCTAATTCCTCAAAGCGAATGCTTGTGGCAATGTACATATCATGATAGCTCTGCTTTAGGGTACCAAGAATGCTTTTTCTGCCAATGTTAGATATAGTCTCTGGCTTATGACTCTATCATAAAGCCATTTATTATGTTGCCGGTACTGAGGGAGCAGCAATGACATGGGAGCTTGTACTCAATGTCTTTTCCACTATGATTTTCACTATTGATTGTTGGAGTGACCATCTGAATAATATCAAATACTATAAATAATAGGAAAAACACAATAGAATAATGCTGACAGCACAGTACATTGCAGCGATAGTATTGGGAATGGTTTAAATAAAGAGCTAAAATAAATCACTGCAAGTATATTGTTAATATGCCCTGCTACACAAAGACCAGAAGAAACATTCTATTCATTGTGATGGCTTCCAACACAGACAACACTTCAGAACTACGGTACATCAAGAGAAAATGATATAAAGCAGTTTCTGCTAAGCAATTTTGTATCTATTCTCTATCTTTCATTAAAATAGACTTAATAGTCTTTTAATCAAGTAGAGATAAGAGAATTCAATTGCTCTTTATGCCTCACTAGAAAATAGAATAGGAGAATTCAATTGCCCTTTATTCTCCATAATTTGCCAAAGATGAATCTCAAACTCGGTGAATCAGTTTGTCAATGCGTTCCCATAAACTTTAAGTGCTGCAGCTAACTCTGAAATGGTGACTGAACATGTTGTATCTGATCAGCAACACATTATTCAGAAGAACTTGTTTCAGTATAATCACTCTCTGTCTTCCTTCCTTAAACCAGTGTCGGAGGAATCTCCTCGAGCTATGTTGTTGGAGTTGAGAGCATAACTCCAGAAAGACATCAATGCTGCTTTTGAAAATATACAAGCAGAGTTTACAGCACTGGGAGACCAGACTTCTCACATTGAATCTAAAATGTCAGAATTCTCAACAGCTCACAAAAAGTTAGTGGATATAAATAATTCCATAGAGGAGGAGGTAGGAGCACTGAAATTGAAAATGGCAGATTCGGAAAATCAATCTCACTGTTACAATGTGCGATTCGGCGGCATACCTGAAACAGTAAAGTAGAGCAGCTTGCAGAATACATTACAGATTTCTTTGTTGCAGTCTTTCCAGATATTCCTCAAATTGATCTGTTAATAGACAGATTGCACCAAATGCCCAAACCTGAATCTCCAACTGCATCATCTCCAAAAGATGTTATTGCCTGTTTACAGTTCTACCATTTTAAAGATAGCTAGCGGCTAGGAATGTACAAAACCTTCCAGACAGATTTAAAGACATTTCCATGTATACTGATATATCTGCAGCCACTCTGGCAAAATATCGCAAACGTCTTACTGCCATAGAAATTCTGTGTGGCAACAATATTCCCTACAGAAAGGGGTTTCCTATGAAATTAGTGGTAACAAGAGAGGGAAGAAACTAGTTTTTGACTCTCCTGTCAAGCTGACAGAGCTTTCCAGGACTGGGAATTCACTGCTGTTCCAAATTCACCTAAAGGAAAGCAAACTATGAGACTGAAAGATGAATGGGTGACAAAATCAACCCCTTAAAGATGTAAATTATATCAGTTAGTGGCCATACTCCTTCTCCATTTGTGTAGTATGAAAATAAAAGAGATGGAATAATACCCCCACAGTGCCACCTATTGGAAGGCAGCATTTCTTGAAGCCAAAGTTAGACTCTTTATACAAGCCTTGTAACAATGATTTGGAGTTAAAAGCAAAGCCAGACTCCATGCACAGACAGCTGTTTCAGGGTATTTGCCCGTCATCAGCATACAATAGGAGTCTGGCTTTGCTAGTGAGAGACATGGGACGGGGGTCAGAAACACTTTATTTTCTCCTTAGGAACTCTCCCTAAGGAGAAAATATAGCGTTTCTGACCCTTGTATTTTGAAAGGCATGCATAACTATTTCTTACCTTATAACATTTATTAGTCATCTATTGTGGCTAAACTTTATTCACTTTTTTTATATTTCCTTTGAGTACCCTTATCAGGATGCCTTACATACTGCATACCTCTTAGCTCAGGAATGGCATAAAGTAACATGTTGGTTAGATGTTATCAACTTCTAAACCCCCCTTTGCATCATCACTAAAGGGTCGAGGCATACTCAAACATATGTTTGTGCTATTTGATGTTAATTCAAGTTACTATCAGTTTTTGAATTGGTCTTGTAATTTCCTAGGCTTCTACAGAAGATTCTATACCCACATATTGTGAGCTGGTCACAAGTGTTTCACTGCATTTATATCAACTCTAGAAATGGTCTTCCACATAATCTTGCTCAATGTAAAAGAACTTAATAGTCCTTTTAAAAGATCTTCACTTTGGAAACGGGCTAAAAGCTTGAATGTGATATCTTCTGCATACAAGAATCACACCTTAATCAGGCAGAGATTTTCTGGTTAAGACATAAACATTCCCAATATATTCTTGTTGCTCCAGCAATTAATATAAAAAGAAGTAGTCACTGCGATGAAAAATACTTGAGCTTTTCCCCCAATTCTGGCTTTTATCAACCCAATGGGAAGATATATTATCCTGCTTTGTACAATATATAATATAAGTTATATTATAGGAGTCATTTATGACAAAAACAAAAAACAAACTAAATTTTATCATGCTTTTTTAAGAAAATCAACCATTATAAGAATGGGCTTGTCCTGATTGCAGGAGGTTTTAACAAAGTTATAAGGCTATCTCTTGACTAATTTGCTTCTAGTTTGACACATAAACCTACCAATTTACATAAATTGACACAAAAGAAAATTGTCTTGATGTATAGAGGATGCAACACCTTACTGAAAAAGATTGCACCTTTTTTTCACACATGCACAAGGCCTACACTTGCATAGAGATGTTCCTAACTAATAATCTTTTGTATTGACGTGCAGTGACTTCTAAAATTGGTATATTTATTTGGTCTGATCATGCAAATCACGCATCTGATCTCTAATTATTTCTGAAACATATAATGACCCTCCTAGAATTGGAAACTAAGCAATTACTTTTTACATTCCTCTAAATACTTGACCAAAATGTCTTCATTACTCCTTGATTTTTTTCATAACAACTGCACTCCTGAAATACAGCCATCCACAATATGGTATGCTCATAAAGCTTATATTAGGGAACATTTTATAAGCTCAGATCAGTTACATTTACTAGATTTATATAAATATGAACAAGCACTGTGCAAAATTCAAACCAGATATTATAGTAAAAATAATAAAGCTAGCGCATTATTAGCATTGTGTCTTAAATCTAGAGCCACTAACTCTTAAATATCTTATATTTTTAATGCACGAAATTAAAAAATATGTAATCCTCAAACTACAGCGAATACTGTAGCTGATTATTATGCTTCAGTTTATAATATCCAAGGTAACCTATCAGCTCCACACCCCATTATTGTGGAGATATCTAACTTTCTAAATTCCATTTTGATCCCTAAGGTGTCAACACAGAAGTTCAAAAACCCCTGGCCCTGATGATTTCACACATGATTGCTATAAAAATTTTTAATCAACCTTATCGCCTCATATTCTTTTTCTTTTCAACAATATATAAACAACAGGTAGAATCCGCGAAGAGATGTTACACACCATGATTATTGTTCTCCCGAAACCAGGGAAAATCCCGGATAGACATAAAAACTTCCACCCTATTTCATTCCTTAATACAAACTTAAAAGATTTTAGAAACTTGGTTGGCTGGTATTGTACCCACTCTGGCTTTTCAGGTTCAGGTAGGATTCGTTAAGGGTAGGTACTTGGTTGACAGTATCGGTAGATTTATAAACATTATTAACTTTATCGGAAAAAAAAATTACCTTCTCTGCTTCCTTCCTTCAATGCAGAGAAGAAACAGTGTATAAGAAAAAGCCTAAGTAAGGTGGTATGGCTACTTTGAAAAAGGGAGGTTATGTGCTCAATCACACCCTCTCCTATAGGTGCTGTCAGGCAGACCAGGATGGAGAGCCAGATTTCAAAAGGGATATTTATTGTGAAACAAATACAACATACAAAAGCAAATAAACAAGTACAACGCATTTTGGTATCCTTATGATACCTTTTTAAGCTGAAACGTGGCAGTCATCACAGACAGTATTTATAGGGACTGTGACATCCCTCTACACATACCTGAGGTGTAGCTTGTTGAGCTTCCAGGGATGGGGGTTCCTCTCTGCATGAGGGCCTGGAACACAAGCTTTCATTCCAGTAACCCTGGAGGGTAGACAAAAGGAGGGGAGGAGCATGCGCCATCGTTCTGAAGAACAAGCATCATGAATGAAGTAGGTCACCAGGTAGACAGCCAGATAGATTGTAACACATGGCGTGTCATTGCAGCATCGGCCAGAGGGCATCATCAGAGCAGCAGCAAGGGTACGTGTTGCTACTGATGTGCGCGTCATTAAGGTGGTGTGCGTGACCCATCCCAGAGAGCATGCCTATTGAAAAACTTTGTTTGTAAAGGACAAAACAGCAATAAAGACATAGAAATGATATTAAGTACATAAAGTTTAAAAGTAGAAGACAGGAACAATTATAGAGGTGAAAATTCGATAAGGAGTAGAGATGAGCAAGCGTATACGGCCACGCCCCTTTTTCGTCCGTGCGCCGCGATTTTCGAGTACTTCTGTACTCGGGCGAAAAGATCGGGGGGCGCCGTGGGTGAGTGGGGGGTTGCAGCGGGGAGTGGGGGGGAGAGGGAGAGAGAGAGGGCTCCCCCCTGTTCCTCGCTGCTACCCCCCCGCTCCGCCACGCCTCCCCCCGCCCCCCGGCGCCCCCCGAATCTTTTCACCCGAGTACGGAGGTACTCGAAAATCGTGGTGCTCGATCGAGTAATTACTCAAAACGAGTAGGTTCGCTCATGTCTAATAAGGAAATAAATGGGAATGTATAGAAATATATGTTTTAGTTGTGGCAATCAAACTATAAGGATTTGTAAATAATGGAGATATTAAAGGTGATATGGAAGAATTAAATAAAAAATAAAACTAACTAAAAAAAGCAGAGAAGGCGTTTGACTAAGTTCATTGGGAATACCTAAGTGAAATTCTGCTAAAATTTGGGATATCTGAAGTAGCACATGAATCAATTATGTCCCTATGCTCCCTACCATCTGTTGCTTTATCTGTAGTGTACAGAAGTTAATGCACACATGTGTTCTGGAGGTTTCTGGGTGGTCTATGTTGTCTTGTGTTTCTGTGTTTTTCCACTGTCTTCTATGTGTATGAATATGATGTGTATTGCACCTTTGCAGCACAGAATGAGTTACTGTCTGGGTTATGTCTGGGAAAGTATCTATTTGTATGTCATGTGACCTCGTTTTATATATGTTGGTGCAAGATGCTTGAGTGAAGTCTTCTGGTTTTCTAGTCTTTTCTGCCAGCTGCGTAGTTGTCTTTCTAGGAGAAAGAAAGAAAGAAAGAAAGAAAGAAAGAAAGAAAGAAAGAAAGAAAGAAAGAAAGAAAGAAAGAAAGAAAGAGAGACTGGCCTGTACTCAGACACCCTCAGTCTCTAATGCTATGAACCCCTTCTTCTACTTTTCCTTGTTATGTGGAGTTTCTTCCCGCCATGCGGTGTGAGGTGAAGAGTGTCTCAAGTTCAGTGAGAGTAGACCGGTAGGGTGTTGGTGGAGTTTCCGAAGAGTTGGTGTCCAGGACCAGGGAATCACAGTTAACTAGGCCTATGTACGCTACCCTGTTTCTCCCGTGTTTCCTCCCTGTCGCTTCATGTGTTGTAGACCCTCACTAACGTGCCGGTGGATGTAAAGAGGACTGTTGTGCATTGTTATTTCAAGTTACTCAGTAAATGGCTTTACCGACGGTTCCCGGATTGACCTATTGAATTTTTCCCCACGTGTGGACTCTTAATTATTCTCCGGAGAGATCACTGCAGGGGAAGGAATGGTGGCGTCACGAGTGACAAAGAAGAATCAAGGTAATCCACTTGTGGGTTTCTTATTTAATATAGTCTGCTCGCGCCATTTGGGCGTGTACCAAGTTACCCTCCGGGTGAATTTTATCCCAGACAGATATTTGTAGAGCCTTTGTTTGAACACTTCCATTGAAGGAGAACTCACTATTTCCAGTGTCTCACCTTCCTACGTTCTCAATAAACATGTTTATATTGGGCCACTCCACTGTGTGGCAGCCTACACTTTTTATCTACCCATCCATAAAGGTGAATAAAGCTTACCACAAGTTTCTTTTTACCTCTATGTGACCATAACTTATCGAGCCAGACATTGGAAAGCCAATACCGCCACAAAGCATTGGGTGATTTTGATTTTTTTTCTTGAAATATGAAAAATCAAGTAAAAAAGTATAATTGAACAGTATATGGAAGCTGTGCATTAAATGCTGTTGTGCTGTAGTCAAAGCTGAAGGGAGCTTGCAGAACATGCATCTATAAGGACACCAAACCCTACTTCTTGTAATACCAATACTCCAAAGTATGTCAGGCAATCCTAAAATGTTATATTTTAATTTCCAAAAAGAATTGTCCAGATGCCTCCACATCTGTTTTCTATTGCTTCACTCCACAAACATGATTTTTCACATAGTTGATATTTATATGGCATTTCCTTTGCATATAGTTAAGGAATCCCAGTCTTGAATTAGATGAAAACATGACTGGTTTTATGTGATAATCAAAGATGAACTTGTAGCAGCTTCAGCCATTGCCAGACCCAAATGACAGAGAAAGAAATCTGTTTCCAATGTTGATTCTATGGCAACTGCTTGTTGTAGTGTAGACAGTCATTTTATTAGGAACGCATGGGAACAGAGGAAATGAATCACCATAAGCAGCTGTATGAATTGAATCTGGATCCTATTCAAACATGCTGGCCGAAGGACAAAAACTGTGTTGCCTTTGTTTTTATGTGTGCTATACCTCTCTGGGATTTCCCAGAAAGTGCAGAATTCATACTTAGGAATCCAAAGTACATTCTTTAAGGTTAGGAAGAGAGAGTTCAAAGAACAAGCAAAGCATGGGTGTTGTTCATGTCCCATGGTCAAGAACATGTTCTAAAATAAGAAATGACTGAAGAAATAGCAAAAAGAAACTTTAGTATCAATTGATGCACATTTTATGATTCAAAGAAATATCACTGCAATCAGTGTATTGCAGATTTTAGTATATAATTTATGCTTTTTCATTCTTGTGTTACTCAGACGTATAGGGATACTGCATACAGCATGCAATAAATATTATCTGTAATATAAGATGCCTCTAGGACTTTGTGGAAATAAAAGGTACGCTTTGTGTTTATTGAAAACTCATTTCTCCTCAGCAGCTTATGTCACATTAAATATTATTTTACAGGCAAGATTCTCTCTTTTTGTACTTATTTATGGTCATTACTTTTCATTTTGTATAGTTGATACTTTTTTTTTAGACTTGCAAAATATGTTGGAGATATTGGAAGGGGTTATCCAGTTGTAGACTGCTGATAGCCTATCCTCAGGTTAGGCCATCAATAGGAGATGTGGATCTGCCCTCCGGGACTCCCACTGATCAGCTGTTTGCCAGGCTGGTGTGCTTTATCCACCAAATTGATTTCTGCAGGAAGTAGACAGCTCCATTCACACTGCAGTGGTCAGTTTTGGTATTACACGCAAAGTTGCCATTCACTTCATTGAATCAAATACGTAAGATGATAACTTTTTCTCTGCGCTAAAAAAATGCTGGGACTATTGGAGTAACTTGAGTATTAGGATGAGATATTTTTTAATATAACAAAATGACAAGTAGATTAGAGCACTTTTTTGAGCGCATAAAAAAACTTTTCATCTTAGATATTTGGTTCATTTCACACCCATATTGGATATTTAAGGCTTCTCTGTTCTGTCGCTCTCCTTATTATTACCATAATCTCGATTTGTATCGGACCCTGAAATTACTGGATTATAGAGAAGCAAGCCAGGATTCTGAGGTGCTAGCTTCATTCCCATGACTCTGGGCCTTGTTCCATACTGATTTTCAAAGTACATGGTTATTCAGATTTGGGGCTTTAATTACAAATAAACGGCAAAAAACAGGTACACAATCTGCACATCACTGAGAAAGGCTCGAAGTTTTTTATAACATACCAGTAAGTTCCATTTTCTGTCATATATACTGCAATAAAAAGACATTTTTTGGGAGGGTAAGTGTGGTGCAACTTTATAGGCGTAATACAATTACATGGGATGATTATTTGCCAAATTTCTCTGTTTATTTAGTAAACCAACATGCATACACGTTTTGAGGTTAGTAAACCTCTTCCTCAGTACTTGCATCTGTAGGCTGATTGTACAGCCTTCTTCCAAGGATAGAGCATAGAGCTGTGTATCCCAGCAAATTATATTACACCTCTAAGGTTGTGCTACACATACTCCCCCCCAAAAATTGTCTTTCTATTGTGGTAAATGTAGTCTAACCATCTACCCAGCTGAGTATAATGTGATTTGGGGTTTGCTGCACCTCCTACACATAGAGACTTCTCTTAGTCTATAAAGATTACATTTTTTTTAGAGATGAGCGAGCACCAAAATGCTCGGATGCTCGTTACTCGGGACGAAATTTTCGCAATGCTCGAGGGTTCGTTTCGAGTAACGAACCCCATTGAAGTCAATGGGCGTATTTTTGTATATCGCCGATGCTCGCTAAGGTTTTCGTTTGTGAAAATCTGGGCAATTCTACAAAGTGATGGGAACGACACAGCAACGGATAGGGCAGGCGAGGGGCTACATGTTGGGCTGCATCTCAAGTTCACAGGTCCCACTATTAAGCCACAATAGCGGCAAGAGTGCGCCCCCCCCCCCCCCAACAACTTTTACTTCTGAAAAGCCCTCATTAGCAATGGATACCTTAGCTAAGCACCACACTACCTCCAACAAAGCACAATCACTGCCTGCATGACACTCCGCTGCCACTTCTCCTGGGTTACATGCTGCCCAACCCCCCCTGCACGACCCAGTGTCCACAGCGCACACCAAATTGTCCCTGTGCAGCCTTCAGCTGCCCTCATGCCACGCCACACTCATGTCTATTTATAAGTGCGTCTGCCAGAGGAACCGCAGGCACACACTGCAGAGGGTTGGCAAGGCTAGGCAGCGACCCTCTTTAAAAGGGGCGGGGCGATAGTCCACAATGCTGTACAGAAGCAATGAGAAATCTAATCCTGTGCCACCTCCATCTGGAGCTGCACACGTGGGCATAGCAATGGGAAACCTATGTGCCACACACTATTCATTCTGTCAAGGTGTCTGCATGCCCCAGTCAGACCGCGTTTTTTTATAAATAGTCACAGGCAGGTACAACTCCGCAATGGGAATTACGTGTGCACCCACAGCATGGGTGGCTCCCTGGAACCCACCCGCTGTACATAAGTGTATCCCATTGCAGTGCCCTGGACAGCAGAGCTAACGTCAGATGAAATGCAGGTGGGCTTCGGCCCACACTGCATGCCCCAGTCAGACTGGGGTTCTTTACAAGTGGAAACAGATGCATTTACAACTCCCTGTGGACCCACAGCATGGGTGGCTCCCTGGAACCCACCGGCGGTACATAAAAATATCCCATTGCATTGCCCATCACAGCTGAGGTAGTAATGTCATGTTTAATGCAGGTGGGCTTCGGCCCACACTGCATGCCCCAGTCAGACTGGGGTTCTTTAGAAGTAGAAACAGATGCATTTACAACTCCCTGTGGACCCACAGCATGGGTGGGTGCCAGGAAGCCACCGGCGGTACATAAAAATATCCCATTGCATTGCCCATCACAGCTGAGGTAGTAATGTCATATTTAATGCAGGTGGGCTTCGGCCCACACTGCATGCCCCAGTCAGACTGGGGTTCTTTAGAAGTGGAAACATATGCATTTACAACTCCCTGTGGACCCACAGCATGGGTGGCTCCCTGGAACCCACCGGCGGTACATAAAAATATCCCATTGCAGTGCCCAACACAGCTGATGTAACATCAGCTGTAATGCAGGTGGGCTAAAAATTCATTTGATTACACTGTAGGCGAGGGCCCACAAAAATTGCTGTATCAAAAATACTAATGTACATCAGAAAAATTGGCCATGGCCAACCAAGAGGGCAGGTGAAATCCATTAATCGCTGTGGTTAATGTGGCTTAATTGGTAACTAGGCCAGGAGGCAGCCCAGTTAAAATAAAAATTGGTTGAGGTGAAAGTTTCAACGCTTTAATGAGCATTGAAACGTATAAAAATTGTTTAGAAAAATTATATGACTGAGCCTTGCGGGCCTAAGAAAAATTGCCCGTTCGGCGTGATTATGTGAGGTTTCAGGAGGAGGAGCAGGAGGAGGAGGAGGAATATTATACACAGATTGATGAAGCGAAAAGGTCCCCGTTTTTGATGGGGATACAGAACGATGCTTCCATCCGCAGGTGCAGCCTACGTATTGCTTAGGTATCGCTGCTGTCCGCTGGTGGAGAAGAGAAGTCTGGGGAAATCCAGGCTTTGTTCATCTTGATGAGTGTTAGCCTGTGGGCACTGTCGGTTGACAGGCGGGTACGCTTATCTGTGATGATTCCCCCAGCCGCACAAAAACACCCTCTCTGACAAGACGCTAGCCGCAGGACAAGCAAGCACCTCCAGGGCATACAGCGCGAGTTCAGGCCACGTGTCCAGCTTCGACACCCAGTAGTTGTAGGGGGCAGAGGCGTCACAGAGGACGGTCGTGCGATCGGCTACGTACTCCCTCACCATCCTTTTACAGTGCTCCCGCCGACTCAGCCGTGACTGGGGAGCGGTGACACAGTCTTGCTGGGGAGCCATAAAGCAGTCAAGGGCCTTAAAGAGTGTTGCCCTGCCTGTGCTGTACATGCTGCCTGATCTCCGCGCCTCCCCAGCTACCTGGCCCTCGGAACTGCGCCTTCGGCCACTAGCGCTGTCGTATGGGAATTTTACCATCAGTTTGTCCACCAGGGTCCTGTGGTATAGCAACACTCTCGAACCCCTTTCCTCTTCGGGTATGAGAGTGGAAAGGTTCTCCTTATACCGTGGGTCGAGCAGTGTGTACACCCAGTAATCCGTAGTGGCCAGAATGCGTGTAACACGAGGGTCACGAGAAAGGCATCCTAACATGAAGTCCGCCATGTGAGCCAGGGTACCTGTACGCAACACATGGCTGTCCTCACTAGGAAGATCACTTTCAGGATCCTCCTCCTCCTCAGGCCATACACGCTGAAAGGATGACAGGCAAGCAGCATGGGTACCCTCAGCAGTGGGCCAAGCTGTCTCTTCCCCCTCCTCCTCATCCTCCTCATGCTCCTCCTCCTCAACGCGCTGAGATATGGACAGGAGGGTGCTCTGACTATCCAGCGACATACTGTCTTCCCCCGGCTCTGTTTCCGAGCGCAAAGCGTCTGCCTTTATGCTTTGCAGGGAACTTCTCAAGAGGCATAGCAGAGGAATGGTGACGCTAATGATTGCAGCATCGCCGCTCACCATCTGGTTAGACTCCTCAAAGTTTCCAAGGACCTGGCAGATGTCTGCCAACCAGGCCCACTCTTCTGTAAAGAATTGAGGAGGCTGACTCCCACTGCGCCGCACATGTTGGAGTTGGTATTCCACTATAGCTCTACGCTGCTCATAGAGCCTGGCCAACATGTGGAGCGTAGAGTTCCACCGTGTGGGCACGTCGCACAGCAGTCGGTGCACTGGCAGATGAAACCAATGTTGCAGGGTGCGCAGGATGGCAGCGTCCGTGTGGGACTTGCGGAAATGTGCGCAGAGCCGGCGCACCTTTCCGAGCAGGTCTGACAAGCGTGGGTAGCTTTTCAGAAAGCAATGAACCACCAAATTAAAGACGTGGGCCAGGCATGGCACGTGCGTGAGGCTGCCGAGCTGCAGAGCCGCCACCAGGTTACGGCCGTTGTCACACACGACCATGCCCGGTTGGAGGCTCAGCGGCGCAAGCCAGCGGTCGGTCTGCTCTGTCAGACCCTGCAGCAGTTTGTGGGCCGTGTGCCTCTTATCTCCTAAGCTGAGTAGTTTCAGCACGGCCTGCTGACACTTGCCCACCGCTGTGCTGCCACGCCGCGCGACACCGACTGCTGGCGACGTGCTGCTGCTGCTGACACATCTTGATTGCGAGACAGAGGTTGCGTTGGAGGAGGAGGAGGAGGGTGGTTTAGTGGAGGAAGCATACACCGCCGCAGATACCACCACCGAGCTGTGGCCCGCAATTCTGGGGGTGGGTAGGACGTGAGCGGTCCCAGGCTCTGACTCTGTCCCAGCCTCCACTAAATTCACCCAATGTGCCGTCAGGGAGATATAGTGGCCCTGCCCGCCTGTGCTTGTCCACGTGTCCGTTGTTAAGTGGACCTTGGCAGTAACCGCGTTGGTGAGGGCGCGTACAATGTTGCGGGAGACGTGGTCGTGCAGGGCTGGGACGGCACATCGGGAAAAGTAGTGGCGACTGGGAACTGAGTAGCGCGGGGCCGCCGCCGCCATCATACTTTTGAAGGACTCCGTTTCCACAACCCTATACGGCAGCATCTCCAGGCTGATAAATTTGGCTACGTGCACGTTTAAAGCTTGAGCGTGCGGGTGCGTGGCGGCGTACTTGCGCTTGCGCTCAAACACTTGCGCTAGCGACGGCTGGACGCTGCGCTGACAGACATTGCTGGATGGGGCCGAGGACAGCGGAGGTGAGGGTGTGGGTGCAGGCCAGGAGACGGTAGTGCCTGTGTCCTCAGAGCGGGGTTGGATCTCAGTGGCAGGTTGGGGCACAGGGGGAGAGGCAGCGGTGCAAACCGGAGGCGGTGAACGGCCTTCGTCCCACCTTGTGGGGTGCTTGGCCATCATATGTCTGCGCATGCTGGTGGTGGTGAGGCTGTTGGTGGTGGCTCCCCGGGTGATCTTGGCGCGACAAAGGTTGCACACCACTGTTCGTCGGTCGTCTGCACTCTCAGTGAAAAACTGCCAGACCTTTGAGCACCTCGGCCTCTGCAGGGTGGCATGGCGCGAGGGAGAGCGCGAGGGGGCGCTTTGGGAAACAGTTGGTGGATTATTCGGTCTGGCCCTGCCTCTACCCCTGGCCACCGCACTGCCACTTGCAACCTGCCCTGCTGCTGCCCTTGCCTCCCCCTCTGAAGACCTGTCCTCAGTAGGCGTAGCAAACCAGGTGGGGTCAGTTACCTCATTGTCCTGCTGCTCTTCCTCAGAATCCTCGGTGGGCTCCTCCCTCGGACTTAATGCCCTTACTACTACCTCACTGATAGACAACTGTGTCTCATCGTCATCGGCCTCCTCACCCACTGAAAGGTCTTGAGACAGTTGCCGGAAGTCCCCAGCCTCATCCCCCGGACCCCGGGAACTTTGCAATGGTTGGGCATCAGTCACGATAAACTCCTCTGGTGGGAGAGGAACCACTGCTGCCCAATCTGAGCAGGGGCCCGAGAACAGTTCCTGGGAGTCTGCCCGCTCCTCAGAATGTCTCATTTTCATGGAGTGAGGAGGCTGGGAGGAAGGAGGAGCAGCAGCCAGAGGATTCTGAGTTGCAGCAGTGGACGGCGCAGAACTCTGGGTGGACGATAGGTTGCTGGACGCACTTTCTGCCATCCACGACAGGACCTGCTCACACTGCTCATTTTCTAATAAAGGTCTACCGCGTGGACCCATTAAATGTGCTATGAATGTGGGGACGCCAGAAAGGTGCCTCTCTCCTAATCCCGCAGCAGTCGGCTGCGATACACCTGGATCAGGAGCTCAGCCTGTGCCCACACCCAGAATAGGGCCTCCGCGTCCTCGGCCGCGCCCACGTCCTCTAGGCCTACCCCTACCCCTCAGCATGCTGTATTACCAGGAATGCAGAAACACAACGCTGTAATTAAATGTGCCGCTTATTGGCCTGTGGTTGGAGCCTGACTTCGCTTACGGAACGCCAGGAAATAATTTGGCGCAAGCCTGCTGTAACACTTAGCTGGCTGCGTATTTATTTGGAGAACTAATACCCCCAGCAGACACGGACCCAGAACACTGAGCACAGTGACAGGCAGGCCAAATAGATTTTTTTCCAATATTTTTTTGAAAAGGACCACTGCGTATATTCAATCAATAATATATGTCTTCTGTCCCTGCCTACACAATTCTCTCCCTGGACTGTGTCACGGAACTGCAGTGTTGCACTGTTATTAACTGCAACAGACCGGTGATTTCAGAGCCAGGAAATAATTTGGCGCAAGCCTGCTGTAACACTTAGCTGGCTGCGTATTTATTTGGAGAACTAATACCCCCAGCAGACACGGACCCAGAACACTGAGCAGAGTGACAGGCAGGCCAAATAGATTTTTTTCCAATATTTTTTTGAAAAGGACCACTGCGTATATTCAATCAATAATATATGTCTTCTGTCCCTGCCTACACAATTCTCTCCCTGGACTGTGTCACGGAACTGCAGTGTTGCACTGTTATTAACTGCAACAGACCGGTGATTTCAGAGCCAGGAAATAATTTGGCGCAAGCCTGCTGTAACACTTAGCTGGCTGCGTATTTATTTGGAGAACTAATACCCCCAGCAGACACGGACCCAGAACACTGAGCACAGTGACAGGCAGGCCAAATAGATTTTTTTCCAATATTTTTTTGAAAAGGACCACCGCGTATATTCAATCTATAATATATGTCTTCTGGTCCTGCCTACACAATTCTGTCCCTGGAGTATTACTGCAGGGCGCAATGCCCTGCACGGCCGATATACCAAAAAAAAAAAAATGTGCAACACTGCTAAAAGCAGCCTCCACACTACTGCACACGGTTAGATGTGGCCCTAAGAAGGACCGTTGGGGTTCTTGAAGCCTACAATAACTCCTAACGCTCACCCTGCCTCCACACTTCTTTCCCTGAACTATTACTGCAGGGCGCAATGCTCTGCACGGCCGATATACCAAAAAAAAAAAAGTGCAACACTGCTAAAAGCAGCCTCCACACTACTGCACACGGTTAGATGTGGCCCTAAGAAGGACCGTTGGGGTTCTTGAAGCCTACACTAACTCCTAACACTCTCCCTATAGCAGCTACAATACGATACCACTGTCCTTCAGCTATGTCACAACGCATCTGAGGCGAGCCGCGGGAGGGGCCGATTTTTATACTGGGGTGACACCTGATCTCCCCAGCCACTCACTGCAGGGGGGTGGTATAGGGCTTGAACGTCGCAGGGGGAAGTTGTAATGCCTTCCCTGTCTTTCAATTGGCCAGAAAAGTGCGCTAACGTCTCAGAGATGAAAGTGAAAGTAACCCGAACATTGCGTGGTACTCGTTACGAGTAACGAGCATCCCGAACACGCTAATACTCGAACGAGTATCAAGCTCGGACGAGTACGTTCGCTCATCTCTAGTTACAGGTACTATGAATTAAGAACCCGTAGGATGGATGTAGCTTTATAGGATTTTTGTCATGACAAACTTGCATGGTGCAGTGAATATTTTAGGAACTGCGCAGTAATATATACTGTACTCGTCACAATTAATCAACAAATTATACATGCATCCAGTCCACTCAAGCAGTTCATGAGTATAGTGAAGTGAAATTAAACACCCGACTTACAATATGGTTATCAGAATAGCGCTTAACCAATTTGTGGCCTGGGGGGGTACAAGCAAGCTTGGGTGGCTTCATCCTGAGCAACTATCATCTGGAAAATTGCTTGAAATAGTCACTAAAGCATAAAATGACTACTGTTTGTGTGCTTTTACTCAGAGCGATCGGTGTTCATTTGTTCAATTTCGCAGTGAAGCGCACCCCTCTCTGCAAAATTATTGGTTAGTTGCTGAAAAACAAATGATTGCATGCTTTAACCCTTTCCAATCCACTGTCTGACCTCTGAAGACATTATGATTTAAGGCTGTGCAGCTCCAATGTTGGAGGACATACATCAGGGTTCTCTTACTGTATATTGCCAGCCTCTCTGCTGTCGGAGCCTATCCAACGTGTCACCTCATGCAGTACTGGCTTAAGCCAGCAGATAGCGCTGTTGTATAACAGCAAATAAAGAGTAAGCCCCCTAGGAAAACCAGGATACAAATTGCATTGGAAAGGGTTAAAACCAGTCATGAACAAACTTGTTGACATTAAAAATGACATCAGACATATTGGTGATAGGGTGGAACAACTCTGATTGCTTTCCGGGACTCTACTGACAAAGCCTTGGGCGTGTGTCAAGCTTGCCTAAATAGTTTACTTACATATAGAGAAGATCAAGATAAGGGTAGGAGAAACAATTTAGAAACCTTTTAAAATTTGAATTGGCTTTCTTTTTATGGGTTACTTTCAAAATCATAAGAAAACCAGATGACTTACTACCCCTTTACAAAGAACTAGGACCAAACCCTGAACATTTTCCAAACTGGCCTCAGATAACAGATATTGAAGACCTTACAAATCTGTCTAAGATCTCCTCTTGGCAAACTACTAAAGATCACTCTAGCTGAAGAATATTGGCAGAATGATTCATCAGATTATAGCACCGAGTGAGAATTATGTTGCGAAACAGCTGATGTTCCTATCTCCAACAGTTTCAACAGAACTTTACAGTCACTCTGAGGAACATTTTCTTTTAAAATGTTAGCATATACTTCCAGGGCCACTTTGTACGCTCTCTTTATTGTACATAAAGAAATATTTCTATCAAGTGGGAAAGAGACGAGGTCTAACACCAGAATACACTGGATGCACCCACTTCTCTCCACCAGATGGTATGGCTAAATACTATGTGTCATGGTCCTTTCTGTTAAGATTGTTTATTTTTTGCTTTGTATTAAGTATATAGAAATTGATTAAGTCGACTACTCCCCATTCCTGATTACTTAGGACTTCTGGGTTAACCCCTTAGTGACGGCCCCATCGGGATTCTACATCCTGCCTGAGTGGGCTATAATCCTAGAGGACATAGAATTCTGCGTCCTCTTAGGATTAATGCCCCTCAGGCTCTGGACATGACAGCTCCATGCTGTTGGTGCCCGCAGGTAGCTGACAGCATGGAGCTGTCATCCCGGGCTGCGGGCAGTCCCCCCCGACAATGCGATAGCGCCGATCGCATAAAAGTTAAAAAAAGTTTTAAAAAAGTTAAAGATTCAGCTGCCCTCATGGATCGGATTCATGGGGGCAGCTGAGATTACTCACCCCCGTCCGCGGCACTGCTCCCTGCTGTCCTGGTCCTCCGGACCCCGAAGCCGGCCTTCTGCGCATGCGCGCCAGGAAGCATTATGTCAGCCGCATGCGCAGAAGGCCCGGAGCCGCGGGAAATTTAAAATCTCCTGGCTTCCGGCTCCTGTAGGTAGCTGGGAGATGTCAGCGGGGACCGCGGTGAGCATCCCCGATACCGCGATCAACGTTATCCAATGGGTAGTGGCAATCGCAGAAAAGTCAACAAACGTTTAAAAAAAAGTAAAGTTTTACCTCCCCTCATGGATCGGATCCATGAGGGGAGGTGAAAATGCTCACCTCAGTCCTCCCCGATGTCCCAGTGTCCCAAGACCCGAAGTCCTCCTATGCGCATGCGCGCCCGACGTCAATCATCGGGCGCGTGCACAGAGGGGCTCGAGCCCTGGGAAATTCAAAATCCCTCTCCTCCTGGCTACCATGTGTAGCCAGGAGCAAAGAGATTTCACCGGGGACATGATCACTGTTATCCAAAGGATAACAGTGATCATGTAAAGTTAAAAAAAAGTGTAAAAAAGTTAAAAAAAAGTTAAAAATAGTTTTAAAAAATTTAAAAAATGTTTAAAAAGCTTACGTTTCATCTCCCCTCACGGATCATATCCGTGAGGGTGGATGAAAGTACGTACATAAGGCCCCCGGATTTATCCGCAGACCTTACCCCAGATTCTGCGCACACGCCCGTCACCAAAATGGCAGACGCAGGCGCAAAAGCTGTAGATTGCCAGGATAATTTAAATTCTCCCTGCTCCTGGCTACAAAACTGAGCCAAGAGCCCGGAGATTTCATGGGGGGCCGCGGTGAATGGTTCCTGTTCACGTGTTCGCCGTTATCCAATGGATAATGGCGGTCACGTAAAAGTTAAAAAAAAATTGAAGTTTCATTTCCCCTCACCGATGTGATCGGTGAGAGGAGATGAAACTTTTTACCGGAGGCCTCCGTATTTGAACCCCCGACGCAATCCTCCTTCGTGAACCTTCCCGAATTCTGCACATGCGATTGCCGGCAAACTGCCGGACACATGCGCAGGAGTCAGGGAGCCCAGGAAATTTAAAATCTCCTTGCTCTCAGTGACCAATGGTCACCGAGAGCCTGGAGCAGTGACGGGTGGCCTCGTTGAGCGGTCGCCGGTCACGAAAAAAAAAAGTAGCGATCTAACATAGGTCGGTAATACGCAGATCAATCGCATTGGATTATACAATTCCGCTCACATTAGAGGGGATTGTGTAAACCACTCGCAGAAAAGAGAACGCAGCAGGTTCTATTTTACTGTGGATAACCGCAACATAGAGCCCATTGTGCTCCGTGGTCGTGGATATACCCGCTGCCCATACGCAACTACATTGTGTACGGGCTGCGGGTACCCGCGTCATCGCTAAGTGACGGTGCGGGAAATACAAACAAAAAAAAGGTGTACTGCGCATGACCGCCCGTGTAAGTACGCAGTTATGCGCAGTACATTACGCGGCCGTACGCAGGGTCACAGCCAGGCTCACAGCTGGGATCCACTGTGGGCCTCTGCAAGCGGATTCCACCTACAGCTGCGTGAGCCCGGCGTTATTCACTTTTTACACCCCATACCCGCTACTGAGGTCAAGAAATGACCCCCAGAAAGCATGAAAGGAGGGGGCCCATTCCAACCAGCCTCCGTGATTACCCCTGTCTTTGGAAATAACACACAGTTCACATTATTACTTTTATCTAAGATTTGGGGAATGCCGAAAAGGGCACGAAGGGGGGGGGGGGGGCGGGGATATTTTTAGGAAGTCAATTTTTATTGCGTACAAATGAGCAATGGGGCCTGGAATTTATTCAGTTGTACCCTGAAATCCAACGGGTATTCCCTCCTTTATAGGCCTTGGGTCCTGTAAGTAAATTAGGGCCACAATGGGTATGTTTCTGAACACAGGACAAACGGGGGTATCCATTTTGGGGTGAACGTCTTCATTCCTATGTACACTGTACAAAAAAACTGTTTTTAAATTAAAAAAATTGCCAAAAAAATTGAAAACCGTAATGTTTTTCCTTCTGCTTTGCTTAGATTCATTCAAATACTGTGGGGTCAAAATACGCAGTACATCCCTAGATGAATTTGTTAAGGGGTCTAGTTTTCAAAATGGGGTCATTTGAGGGGGTAACTTACCGTTTTGGCCGCTCAATGGCTCTATAAGTGGGCAATGGGACCTGGAATTTATTCAGTTGTACCCTGAAATCCAACGGGTATTCCTCTCATTGTAGGCCTAGCTATGTGTCCTGTAAGTCTATTAGGGCCACAATGGGTATGTTTCTGAACACGGGACAAACAGGGGTATCCATTTTGGCATGAAAGTCTTCATTTATATGTGTGCTGTACAAAAAAAACTGTTTTTAAATTGACGCAATTGCCCAAAAAATGAAAATCGTAATTTTTTCCTACTGCTTTGCTTAGATCTATTCAAAAATTGTAGGGTTAAAATGCACAATACACCCCTAGATTAACGCGTTAAGGGGTCTAGTTTTCAAAATGGGGTCATTTGTGGGGGTTCTCTATAGTTTTGGCCGCTCAAGAGCTCTACAAGTGGGCTATGAGGCATAAAAGGTCTAAAGCAAAATCTATGTTCTAAAAGCCACCAACTACTCCTTTCATTTTGGGCCCGTTGTGCATCCAGACATAAGATTAGGGCCACAATGGGTATATTTCTAAAAACAGGACAAACAGGGGTATCCATTTTGGGGTGCAAGTCTTCATTCATATGTGTGCTGTACAAAAAAAAGCTGTTTTTAAAATGACAGAATTGCCAAAAAAAACAAAAATCACAATTTTTTCCTTTTGCTTTGCTTGAATTCATTCAAAAACTGTGGGGTCGAAATATGCAGCACACCCCTAGATAAATTCGTTAAGGGGTCTAGTTTTCAAACTGGGGTCATTTGTGGGGGTTTTCTATGGTTTGGGGCGCTCAAGAACTTTACATGTGTGCTATGGGGCCTAAAAGGACTTCAAGGAAAATTTCTGTTCTAAAAGACACTGACTACTCCTTTCATTTTGGGCCCCGTTGTGCACTCAGATATAAGATTAGGGCCACAATGGGTATATTTCTTAACACAGGACAAACAGGGAGATCTATTTTGGGGTGTAAATCCTCATTTTCATGTAAACTATAGGAAAAAAATATGTCTTTAAAATTAAATATATTTGCAAAAATATGAAATTTTACTTTTTCTCCTCTAAATTGAATTAATTCCTGAAAAACTGTCAATACATTAAGGGGTGTAGTTTTTAAAATAGGGTCATTTGTGGGGGTATCTATTATTCTGACACTCATGAGCCTTTCCAATCTTGGCTTGGTGTAGGAAAACAAAGTGTTCCTCAAAATGCTGAAAAGTAATGTTAAATTTGTACGTCTCCTAAAGGGTTAAAAAAACACGAACGTTTTTCAAATGTGTATCCAGAATAAAGTAAACTGATGGAAATATATACCTTAGCAAAAATGTGTACAGTATGTTTGCACATATTTGCGTAATTACAGTTGAAAATGTGAAAAAATTACAATTTTTTCAACATTTTCCCAATATTGGCACTTTTAATAAATATTCATAAATACTATAAGTCTATTTTTTCCACCTATATGAAGTACAACATGTGGCAAAAAACAATGTCAGAACCACTTGGATATGTAAAATCTTTACGGAGTTATGCTATGTTAAGTGACACATATCAGATTTTCAAAATTTGGCTCCGTCACTAAGGCGCAAACAGGCTTCGTCACTAAGGGGTTAAAGGGGTTATCCAAGTCTTACCCAGAACATCATGTTTACAGGTTGATAGCTGAGCTCTTTTATTGGCTGCAGCAGCCTGTAAACAAACAACAGGGGCAGAGGGCCCTGTAGAAACATGTGAGATGCAGGGAGCTGGGAGAGGAGAGTATAAGCTAATTTGTTGTTTTAACTCATGAAGAGCTTGTTTACATTACAATTATATAACTTGGACAACCACTTCTAAAGGGCCCATTTAGATGGGACGAGTGTTGGGCAAACAATGCCCGACACTTGTTCCCGCACATACTAGCTCACGTGCACCTGCACTGGAGCTAGTATCGCTTGCTCATAGCGGGGCGGCTGGAGGAGATTTCTCTCCTTGCACTCCCCGCCCCTCTCCATTGACCTAACATAGCGGCCGTTCAGCACTGAACGGCTGCTATTTACACCCAAAAATATGTTTCAATGTTCCGCTGTTTGCAGAACATCTCCAGCAATTGTCTGAGGATAAGGGATATATAGAGACTAAACAGTTGGGAGTTAAATACAAGCAAAATAAAAGTTTCCTTAACTGTTCTAAGTGAGATGTACAATGAGAAAGCACTCCCGCAAGTATAAATGTTTCATTCCACTCTTCTACATCAATCAAAATCCCTAAGACCCTCTCCCAATGTTCCAGACAAGGAAGTTTCTCTTCTAATAAAGCATTGTAAACAGCTATATATATAGTCTTGAAAAAAGTTTTGTAATTTTATTTAGATTAGAGTAGGTTAATTCAAAAAACTTTTAACTGAAAAGAAAGAATCAGACGCTTGAGTGAGTAAATTAAGTAACTGGAGATATTTAAAAATGTCCTTTGAGGGACTATGGGATTTAGTGGAAATGTCCCTAAGAGCCATTAAATGACACTCTACCCATATATCTGAGACAGTAATTATGCCAGCATCTATACAATTGTTGATTATCATATCTGGTATGATATACGGTATCACTCGGCATTTAAAGAGTCCTAAGGGGAATTGTAAGGACTGCGCATGTGGATCCACTGTGTCATCCTACTAGGTAGGCGATGCCAAGTCTAGCAAGACTGGCAGCTGACCCTTTGGCATAGGGAAGTAAGATACCAGATGGCTGAAACCCAGTCCAGGGCTGAGAACTAAGGAAGGTACCTTGCTCTGAGCTAGTATGATGGAGAAGGAAGACCTTACCTATAGGCAGAGCTGACATCCCGATAAGGACAACCCAGTGGTTTTCCTCTAGATGCTAGCTGACCCTGACAAAACAGAACACCTATGATACAAAAGACAGAACAGGATTGGGAGGTGTAAAGAAACAGAGGGCAAAACAGGGATAAGGAAGAGATGAAGACTACAGACTTAAGGAAGCAAGGATGGAAGAACAACAAAGCGCATGACACTGGATTATAAAAGAATAACTGCAGAAGCAAGAAAGTCAGAGAACAGAACTCACAACAACACTGAAGCACTGAAAGTAAGTACCAGCTCAGCTATATAGGGCAGTGATTAGCAAAGGTCCCTACAGCTGAGCTGAAATCCCTGGAGCAATTAACCATAAAAGTGCCGGAAGAAAGTAAGTATAAGCTCAGGTTACAAGGAGAGCAGGATGACACTTGCGTCTGCCACAACCAGGCAAAAAGAAGTTAGTCCGAACAGTGGATCTAAAGGGAATAATAGCATGTGACACACTAATATGCTTGCAGGCTGAAATACTTGCTAAAATTGTTAAGGTGAATTGTCAACCAAGTAGCCCACAGGCAAAGGCCTTAGTCAGACGGGCGTTTTTTCGCGCGATTTGCGGATCGCATGACGGATGCGCATCCGCAAATCGCGTGACCGGTGCCCGAAAATCGCCCGAAAATCTGCTCCTAGCCGCGTTTCATTAGAAACGGGCCGGAGCTGTCCAGCGCATTGCATTCAATGGAGCTGGCTGTTTAAAGCAATGCGCTGCGGGCGAGTGTGGGATGAATTGTCGGGAAGGGCTTAAATATATAAGCCCTTCCCTGCAATTCATCCAGAAAAGTGTTAAAATAAAAAAAAATATACATACTCACCTGCTCCCGGCAGCTGGAGTTCCCCGCGGCCGGCCTGCAGTGGGTGTGAAGGGGGTGTGAGTGAGACCTGCCCCCTGATTGGCTCAGCGCTGTTTAATATATAAATAAGGGAAATAGAACAATACCTCTGGAATGCCACCTATTGGACGGCAGCAATTCTTCAAATCAATGCCTGACTTTTTAGACAGGTCTTTAGAGCAATGATTGGGAATTGAAAACCAAGCCAGAATCGATACACTGACAGCTGTTTCAGGGTTTTTGCAACAGCTGTCTGTACATGGATTCTGTCTTGGTTTTCAATTCCCAATCATTGCAATTACCAAAGTTTCCAGATATAACTGTATATTCTGGTAAACACAATTTACATCACAGAGCCCACAAAACAGTACCCAAATTCTCATTTTCAAGGCTAGCTAGATAACTCTTTGAATTAGTTGGCCATGCCCCATGATGAAGTTCAACCATGTCCATGATCTATTCATTAATTGACTGGACTGGATTCTTTTTTTTTTCAATAGAGAGTAACTTATATCATCCTCTGGACTAGTCGTATCCCTGTAGGATGCTTAGGTGCAGGGTGTATCAGACCTGCTTCACATTTTTTGGGTAGTGGTAACATAACCACACTGCTGGAGACCACGTAACCACATTGGTTTTGTAAAAGGAATATGCCTCCACACTTGCCATATCTCTTTAATTATTTACACAGCTACAGCAGCTCGCTTGTATGAGTGATTCTATCTGGTTCTACAGTTTAGTTCTGTTTAATTACTAGACAGCAATGACCTCTGCTGATTGCCATGGGTCCTGCTAATTAGACCCCTACTGATCACACATTTATAGCCTTCTTTAGAAATAGGCCATTGATATTGCCTCTTAGTAAACTACTTTTTAATTCAATTTCTTTGATTAGACATTGAATGAGACAAGCAGGTCTCTGAAGTGAATTTGATACAATTCCAACATACAATACTTATAGTGAAAAAGTGCAGATATAAGACACTTTCAGGGAAAAGAGTTATCCATGAATAGATCCTATATAATTATAAACTATATCCATCCATCGCATTTTTCTATCCAGCAAAATACCAATACCAGAATCCGCCCTGGTTTCAGTCCCTTTGCAATTTTCTCTACACAGCTTGATTAAGGAGGTATTCCTTAAACCTCTGAAATATATCACATGGAGGCCCTATTCTCCTAATACATCATCTACTGCAATGCTGCCTAGTCTCCAGACAACTTTCTGGTGGTCTTGAGAGGAACATTGCAACATGGCACAGCCCCTATAGATATCCAAAAGGCAACCTAGGAATGAGGCAAGTGGAATGTCCATTGCACCCTAGGTGGAGTAATTTTACTATTCCTCAAATTATCTGCATATTCTAAATGGTGAAACATACCTCCGACTGCTAGTATTTCCTTTTTTTGTATTTGCTGATACATTCTTGTATGCCATGAGCATTCAAGGTCTCTTGGACATTAACCAGCACTCTCTAGGTTGCATGTTCTGTGAGGACTGTGATAACCCTAAAGCCTCATGTCCACGGGGAAAATCAGGCCCGCTACGGATTCTCCATGTAGAATCTGTAGCGGGTCCCTCCTGCCCCGCGGACATGAGGCATATAAATAAGATTTAACATACCTCTCGCCCGCTCCGGATCTTTCTTCGGCCCCGGCGGATGCGCAGGGCACGTTGGTTGCGTGCCCCGCGCATGCGCCGGCCCGAAGATAAAAGATCCGGCCGCGACGGAGAGAAGATAGAGCCGTGGCGAAGGGAAGATCCGAAGCGGGTGAGTAAATTCCGATTTTTGTCTCCCGCGGATCCGGATGGCTTCCATAGGCTTCAATAGAAGCCTGCGGGAGCCGTCCCCGCGGGAGACCCGCACGAAAATGGAGCATGGTCCAGATTTTTTCATGCTCCATTTTTTTTAAAATCACTTTTATTGACCATCCGCGGGTATTTATCTACCCGCGGGTGGTCAATGCATCCCTATGGGGTGCGGATCCGTGGGCAGGAGAAGAGTTAAAATCCGCTGCGGATTTTAATTCTTCTTTTGCCCGTGGACATGAGGCCTTATTGTTTTACTCTCCATACTGAATTTCTGTGGTCTAGACCTAGAGAGCTGTCCAATTCTTCACAAATTTACTTAGTTCCTATATGTTGATGATTATCCGTTTAGTTGCATCCGACCTTCGGTCACTCTATGGATCAATGTTCTCCACCCATTTCTGTCTTTCACTGCTTCTTTCAGTTCGGTGATTGACATGTTCATGATGGCTTTCTACATAGAATATGGAAATTCATGATGGAAGCTGTGATGGGGAAAAGAGTGTACTGTGAAAGGAACCTTACTTATCATAATGATGTATGGCTTAAGCCTCATTCACACAAGCGTGTGCTGGTGCGTACATAGATGCACACAAAACCGGCAACCCACATATGTGCACAAACACCCGTGAATGCAGGTCCGTGCAGCATTGCTTTCATTGAAAGCAATGGTCTGCTGGCACCCCCGCAGTGATTTTCGGGGAAGGGCTTTAAATATAAGCCCTTCCCTGAAAATCATCCCTAGCTGGTGTAAAAATCAAAATAAATAAATACTCACCTCTCCGGCGCTGTTGGGGCTCGGAGCGTCTTCTATGCCCTGTCCCCAGCAGTGTAATGAAGTTCTTTCAGCATTTAAAATCCCAGCTTGCTGAAAGTGCTGTGTCTGATTGGCTGAGTGCTCAGCCAATTACAGGCAGTGCTCAGCCATTCATAGAATGACAGCTGAGCGCTGCCTGTGATTGGTCACAGTGCTCTGCCAATCACTGGCAGTGCTCGGCCATTCATTGAATTCAATGAAATTCAATGAATTCAATTAAAAGCAATGACAGAACATCGTGATCCTCTGCCAAAGCGGTCACATCTGTGACAGGGAATTCTTTACTCCCCGCGGGGAGTCCCCTTGTCACTGAACACAGTGATAGTGCTGTCACAGTGTTCAGTGACAAGGGGACTCCGCTGGGGAATATTGACATGCACCATGTGCCTAACGGGGAAATCAGCCTGATAAACCCCACCGGCACCGATGTCCAAGGAGGTTTTAAGCAGGTTCTTTAAATCCCAGATCCGCAGCAAGACGGAGAGCAGCAAAAAGTATCCAGCAAGCAAACACCCATAGGTGCTTGATAAACCGCAATAATCAAAGGAAAAAAACCTGCTTTTGCGCTCGTCGCGAATGCAATCGCCGAAACGCGTCGCTCATATTAATGTAAATAAATCTAAGTGTATTTACATTTTTTCGTCTTTTATCCCGACGAGCGCAAAAGCAGCTTTTTTTCCTTTGATTATTACAGTCTTCTGAATGAGTCCTTAGTATGTAAATTGATTAATGGAAGTCAAGTTGAAAATAGGTAAAACACTATGCATCAACTAACCATTAAAATTTGAAAGGATGAAATGGCCAAGAATAAGTATTTAGAAAAGAAATTATAAAATCAATGAGGACAGACCTAAATGTTGTTTTGTGAAGTTTTATTTATGAAGTTCAGAAAGGGATAACAATTTGTTTCTATTACAATTTTCCCAGCTAGCTAAATCCTCAAAATGATAGATGCAAGAGAGGCTTTTTCTCTTCATAGGTCAACGAAAGGTGGTGGGCTGGGGTCATGGAAAGACCTTTTGTTATCTCGGAAACTGTAAATGGTTGTGTAAGCTTCACCCCATCGACCTATGTGAGTTTTGGCAGGTTTATAGACTCAATAAAGAATTAAATGAGTAAGGAGTGTGTTTGAGAAGGATTTGAAGTGTCCTCTTGCTCAAGATTGTACATGGTTTTGCAATATGCCTGAAATTCGGAAGCTATTTCTGTTGTAGTTGTAAGTAATTTAAAGGGGTTGTCCCGCGCCGAAACGGGTTTTTTTTTTATTCAATAGGCCCCCCGTTCGGCGCAAGACAAACCCAATGCATGTGTTAAAAAAAACAAACGTTTAGTACTTACCCGAATCCCCGCGCTGCGGCGACTTCTTCCTTACCTTAGCAAGATGGCCGCCGGGATCTTCACCCACAATGCACCGAGGGTCTTCTCCCATGGTGCACCATGGGCTCTGTGCGGTCCATTGCCGATTCCAGCCTCCTGATTGGCTGGAATCGGCACACGTGATGGGGCGGAGCTACGTGATGATGCGTAGAAGCGGGCGGAGCCAGAACTCCGCTCGTGCCGAGACCCAAAAGAAGGGAGAAGACCCTTCTGCGCAAGCGCGTCTAATCGGGAGATTAGACGCTGAAATTAGACGGCACCATGGAGACGGGGACGCCAGCAACGGAGCAGGTAAGTGAATAACTTCTGTATGGCTCATATTTAATGCACGATGTATATTACAAAGTGCATTAATATGGCCATACAGAAGTGCTTACCCCCACTTGCTTTCTCAGGACAACCCCTTTAACTGAGTGTGTTTTGACTAAGAAAATAAAAGCTTTATCCTTTTGGTTTCATAATGAGTCTTGACAAAGTCTTGAATGCCTTTTCTCTATGCGCGTAAATCTTATATTTGTAAATTATGTTTTAGCTGAACCTACGTTTAGGGGATCTTTTAGCTGATTCCTCAAATTCCTGATACCCTCTTGTGTGGAAATAAGTTCTGATTAGAGATAAGCGTACTTACTCGTTTAGGGCGTTTTTGAACTCGAGCACTGCTTTTTCCAAGTAACCGACTACTCGGGCGAAAAGATTCGGGGGGCGACGGGGGTGAGCAGGGGGTTGCAGAGGGGAGTGGGGGGGGGGGGAGAGAGAGAGAGCTCCCCCCTGTTCCCGACTGCTACCGCCGCTCCATCACGCCGCCCCTCGAATCTTTTCGTCCGAGTAGTCAATTACTCGGAAAAAGCGGTGCTCGAGTGCAAAAACGCCCTAAACGAGTAGGTTCGCTCATCTCTAGTTCTGATCTCTTGTGTAAGTTTTAAGAGTAGAGATTTGCACTAAAAGGGAATTAATTTGGAGGTCACAGTTTTTTTTTAACTTTAGAGAAGTCAGTTTAATTTATAAAGTATACAATTAATTTATAAGAAAGCAAATATATAACAAAGGAAAGTTGGCACTGACAAAACATTATAACAAATTTGAAAAAATGATAATATATGGGTGGACAACAAGCCACAAACAAGAAGCAATATATCATTAAGTAATGAGAAAACAGTGTTAATAATAGCAAATTAGCACACCACATGTAAAGACATGAACAAAAGAAAAATCCCGAAAATATATTAACGTTACACATCCACAAACAACATGTACATCAAACATTTAAAATGGTGTCCAATGACTCAACATTCCCACTGGGAAGCTACCATGGTGCATAGCAAGCAACCCCAACAAGCTCCCCTTGGTCATTTTTATAATAAGGCCAAGAAAGGGACATTTAATGCAAAATATTTTATCCATATAATGTGTAACAGTGCAGAAAAAGCAAAACAAAATTGTAGATGCAAAAGATATATGAAATATAGTTCTATCAAAATACTAATGATGACCTATCCGTCCGTGCATGAGTAGTGAGTGGGTTTGTGAGTGACTTACATGCTCCGCCCCTGGTCACATGATGGTGACATTATCAAAGATCCCTAATCCTCAGTGAGGAAATTACATGATCCGCCCCTGGTCCCATGCCTTTGACATCATCTCAGGTCCTGTACGCACATGGCTGCTGTCTGGCTAGATTTTTGTTAGTATTCCTTAGCAACTGAGGCCGCAGGGGGTTTGTAGTCCGCCCGTAATCTGCACAATGATGCAGGGCCTGTGATGACATCACCATCATGTGATCAAGGCCAGAGCATGTAAGTAATTCCCTCGGGATGAGCATCACTGTCATGTGATCAGGGGTGGAGCATAATGGTGACATCATTACAGGTCCCTCATCTCCACTGCTGTGCTGCTTCTGATCCCTGTTGTATGGGATGAACAATGTATGTAGCAGTGCCCTGTGTGTGACGTGGATGTAGCAGAGCTGTGTGGTGCATCGCGCCACCAGAAACACTGGTACTATAACTTCCTAATAATTACTACTCATATAATAAAGTTGGAATGCACTGCTCTGTCCCAAAACAATTCCAGTTAATATATAGGAGGACCACAAAGTTCCTAGTAACAAAACTTGGCAAGCATTCTCTATCAATGTACAAAAGCTGAATTAAATGTATAATAATAGAGAATTAAGAACACAGCACGTCTTAGTTATCTATCTTATTTAAATGTTCTTGAGTTTATTATCGAGTACATTAAATTGAACCATTAAAACATACAACTTGTCCCACAAAAAGCAAACCCTCATACGTTAGTAGTTCTTAGAAGGTCAAAATGAAAAATTAAACCCCCAAAAAATCTGTGGTCTTTTAGGAGTTCAAGTGGCAGACCACTTTGATGAGATGATGATGTGACCAGTCACATGTATAAGGGGGTTGCTGGAGAAGCTGAAGGACCTTTGATGAGTATTCTTCCTATTAATTGCAGTTTTACACAATGGAGCACCTTTATAATCCTTTCCTCATATATGGGAAGAGTCATTTCCCAGGCTGTATTGTCAGGGTAGTTTTTGTATTTTTTTTATTTTGAAATGAAGATTCTCAGGAGCAGGGGCATAACTATAGAGGATGCACCTGGGCCCAGAAGCCTTAGGGGGCCCATAAGATTTCTCTTCTCCATATGGATTTTTATTTAAATTTACCCCATGTAAATAGCCCAAGAGACCCAGCGATGCAGTCGAAAGTTATGGATTGAATGTCACCAGCAGCCATGAAAAGAAGTTGTACAGAGGGGCCCCATACTGAATTCTTACTCTAGGGTCTGTGAGCCTTTAGCCATACCACTGGACCTTGAGTAGAGCCACAGAGCAGCAAGGTCATAGTATAGCCAAGAATTTCAAGCCACTGTTTGGCGTGCCTTGAAATTGTTAAATAGGTACACAATTTTTCCGGTTAAACAGTGGTTTTACCTGAAAAACTGCATGGTCAATGACAATCAGTTTACAAACTATGCCAACATGCTATGCCACACTGTTGAGTGTTACTCACAGATGTCCAGAGCCTGACTCCTCAATGTTAGACCCTGGGGGTCCCTTCCAACTCTACCATTCTATGAATGTAGGAATAAAAAAATATGAAAAAGTTATGTCACATTAATTGGTTGGGGGGGGAGGGGGCGACCAAACTATCTTTGCAGGAAGACCTAGCTACACCTTTATCTCTCTGGTTCATGAATACAGAAATACGCAGTTACTGAGCTACTGCAGGTCACCACCTTTTCCTGGTTACCTACTGGGCCTTTTTTGTCATTACTACCTCCTACCTGCTATTATATAGGTTCACACCATTTTGGTGCACTTTTTAATGCAACCTTTGCAGCCAAAACTAAGAGTGGACGCAACAAGAGTAATTTGAATCTTCAATACTCTATATTAGAGTTGAGCCCACATACTCTGCCGAGCTTGATGCTTGTTCGAGTATTAGCATACTCGATGGTGCTAGTTACTCGAATGAGCATCAAGCCGTGCCCTCCCCCCCAGTTTTTGCCCCTCCCCGCCGCAACGCGTCATTGGCAAATTTTTTGTCAGGAAGGCAGGGGGAGAGAGAGAGAGAGAGAGAGAGAGAACCAAGAAGAAAAAAAAAGCTCGGCTCCCGGTGTCCCACATACAAAAATGCTCAAGTCTCCCATTGTAGTCAATGGGGTTCGTTACTCCAATAGAGCTCTCGAATTTCACGAAAAGCTCAACTCGAATAACGCGGACTTGAGCATTTGGGTGCTCGCTCTTCTCTACTCTATATACTTTTACAACTTTTACGATGAAGACTTGAAATTGTCTTCAAAACTGCATCAAAATGGCCCATGTAAAAGCATGCTTATGTATAATTTTGGACTGAGAAGGAATTTCTTTGATGCATTATACTAATGATGTGATGACATTGAACATTAAATATGTTACGCCGTAGTGTCTCTGCTTCCTGCACTAAGTTATAAATTAAATCTAAGATATTTATTAAGTTCCTGACTAGGAGAAACGAGTTAAATTTATCATTAAAAAAATGTAGCTGAAAACTTAATAAATCAGAGTATCAAACAGAATATTCATTTTATCTTTTACTTTGCGATAATTTTCTCGGGATTCATGATAACCTAATCTGGTGATGATCTATTCGGCTATTGTAATCTATAATAGATATGTGACTTTACCTCTCTTCCTCTAACATTGCCTCATGCTCAGCGATCTAATAGAAATTGAGTCCTCGTCAATGGTTGAAAATAATTTTAATGATCTTCTAATATTGTAATTCAATAAATGACAAGACTTAATAAGTGAGTGTGATATCTGACATTGCTCCACGTTGATATGTCTTATTTAAAGCAGTAATTACAAACTTACTGTAGACAGTTTTTAAGCATCTTGCATACCAATTATTGCATTACATTAGAATGACCAACATTGTTTACGATCCTCAGTAATTGTCTCAAGGAGTCCCATTTGGCACATACAGAATTAGTGTAATCAGCAATTGGGCTTCATCCACTTGATGATCTATAGCAGCTGCAAATCTGGTTTTAGGGAACAGTACAGTATCTCACATTAGATTGATTAAATGTTACAAGAACGATTTCCCCGGAGGTGGAAGTTTTCATTAAATATTTTCATATGTCTGCTGATTTGGGTATCCAACATATTAGTTTCCAGCGATGCAATTATGTAAATCTTTAAGCTCAATAGATACTTAATATGGACACTAATTGATCAGTGGTCTGCCCAGTATACTTCCCAATTGGAAAGAAATGAGAATATTGCACAGTCATAACTAAATGTTAAAGTCTTACAAAATACATAAAGGCTAGTTTTGCATTTCAAGGTTTTTGTACCAAAATTACAGTCATATTACAAATGTAAATTTAAGATTACTTCCAAATATGAACATGATTTAGCTCTTAGCTCAAAATTTCTGTGTGAAGTGTTTCCATAATACATTTTTATAAGAGTTATTTTGATAGAATGCTCCAAATCCATTGCTTCCTTTCACATATTCGTAGCGTTAGATGATAAAATTCTGGCTAGTTACTCAGAGGCATGTTGATGCCTGTTGGTCCTCAACTTCATTAAACCAAATAATTTTGCTACTGCCATCTGTGACTTGTAGACACACAGAAAATGATCAAAAATCCTAATTAATTTTTTTATTGTTGATATTAGGATCATAATATGATCACACTAAGTACGCTTAAGCTGTGTTCATATGTTGTGTCTGAAATTCCATTGAAGCTACATCGACTCCAAGTTGGCATAGTTTTCAAATTGAGTGCAGCTGAAAGCAGTTTGTTAATGGCCATACAGTATTACAGCTAATACAGTCAATAGCACATAGACATTTATAATCAAACTGCTTTTAGTTGCACCCATTTTGAAAACTGCACCAGGGTACCTCAGTCATGTTGCGGCCGTAATATGTGAACATGTCAGGACAGTGGATGTGGACCCACTGTACTATAAAACAAATTTGACTTAGAAATAGATCTGGGGCAGCACCAGTGGTCTCCTATGTCATGGATGGGAGAGGGGGGCCCCCAACAGATCCAACCACCAATTTGCCACAGATTGACCATTCCGAGAGCTCTTGCTGCTATAACTGCAGGTCACAGAAGAACCTTGATTGATCACTTGAGCAGAATGGCAGGTATGGAGTCGCTAGAATACAGGTGGATCCATATCCATATTTCCCAGGCTTCTGCAAGCATGCAGACCGAAAGCTCAGATCACCCCCTACTTTGGCCTAAAATACTCCAGTACTCTATAATCCCATGCACAAACAAACTCTGCCACCACCAGGGAAGCTGAGACCCAGACAATGAATTATAAATACAATCTTCAGAGTTTATGGTTCATTTTAAAATAGACAAGACTGTCTAATAAATTGCAGATTTATCCTAAAGAAACTAGCAGTGCAGACATATATTTATATATATGTGTATATATATATATATATATATATATATATATATATATATATATATATATATATATATATATATATATATAAAAGGTTGTTACACGGGAGTATAAGGATATACAGGTATACATAACAAGACAGTATTTTAAAATAAAACAAGGAGAAAAATGCACGAAAGATACCACATTTGGGATATCTGGTGCAAGGTTCTGATTGGCAGAGTTCCTGGGAACAAAACAGGACAGTCAATATGCTGCAGCATACCTCCGTGGTCTGGCAACTGGGGTCTGCAGAGCCCCGAATTATAAAGGATCCCTCAGAACACTCCTTCCCACGCCCACTCTGATGTTATTCAGAAGGGTTGGGGTGGGGCCATGCATCCCTTGTGGAAAAATCATAATTCCTCATCTTCCCCATATCTCGGCGAGAGGCTCACCACTCGGCAAAATAGGCCTGGCATATTTCTGGTTGTGATTTATCTATTCAGCGACATCAAGCATGACCCGTAAATTATATCCAGGTACGCAGATACGCTGTTCGGGGTGTTCTGGGCTTTGAACCTCAATGTGTCTAGATGTGATTCATTCAGCTGGCCTGCCTGATTCCAAAAATATAACTCATATCAGGATAGGACCTCCGCATGACTAATAACCTTTATTAAAAGATTCTCCATTAACCTGGCTTTCGATGACATGGAGTCTGCACAAACTACCCAAGGTGTTAAACCTCACTGGCAAAGGGTCAATTAACATCTACCTGTCACTGACTAATTTTATTGCCATCATAATCAAAAGTCTTCCTGAGGAAAACTGCATATCAGAAGCTTCTCAAATGTGAGGAAGGAAGGGGAGGTTAAAACATTGAATTCATCTTTCCCAGTATCCTGGGCGGCAGGTTGCTATGGATAGTTTGGAGACACTTCATCAATATCTTTATATCACATCCTGGTTTTCACTCTTTAACCTCACCAATTAGGATGTGGTCTTCACTGCAACGAACTCCAGACTTTTATCCCAGATATAGTCTTGGTTATTTGGCAGCTAAAGCAATTGGTCAGGGTTGCTTTGATGCAATGGTGCAGACAAAATATCTTATTGTAAAACAGGGTGAAGGTCAGGACAGGCAGAGTTCTTGCATAACAATGAATTAGGCCATGGGTCACAGCAGGCAGCATGGACAAAAAACAAGTCAAGGTCAAGAGTGAAGAAGACAGGAAAGCTGAGTGAAACAGCAGCCAGGACAAGTAACACTTTTGCACACTACAGCGCCTGATTGCTTAGGCACCTACTATTTGTAGAGGAAGCCATAAACAGAGACAGCCCTATCAAGATTGGCCAGGATGGGTAAGCAGGGTATATGCACTGGCCTTTTAGGAGACAGGCTAAGCATGCACATTCATCTTTTGGCTGGCAGTGGCAGGTAGCTTATGACAGCATAAAATGTGGCATATGCCATTAGTAACAGAAGCAGGAAAACAGGGGCTAAGACTACTGGATGAAGCATATGGTGTAAGTCATAAACTAATGTCCTGAAACATAACAGAAAACATATAATTGCTTGGATTCACAGTCCTAAAGCCTAACATTGTAGTCTGTATCCCATTGTTTAGACTTCCTTTGCAGAAGAAGTGTGGTATCATTGTACATGAGAAACCATGCAACACATCATGGTGCTAAGTCCCCCAAAACAGTGTCTGTCTTTGTAGCAGCTCTCCACTCTACCTTATAGATCAGAGTCAAAATCAGGAGACCTGCCTTTGTGACACTGATGACAATATAATATAATGTAGAAATGGTTATAAATACTGTAGACCTGAACATAAAATTCTGCATATAAATGCAAAAAAGTAGTTTGCAAAAATAAGTTTCTTACAGTATCATATCTAGTTCTTATGGAACAGACAAGCTCATTAGTTCTAATTAATGTCTCTCCAGTAACTTGTGACTTCATAGCAGTGTGGGCTGCCAATAAGAAACCTAGACAGTGTCAATGAGCCAAGTGCTATAACTCTATACCAATGCTCACAGGGGTGTCTGAGAACCATTTCCAAAATGTAAAGTTTTTATTATATTATGGAAAAAAATCATTTCTATTTATACCAACAGAAATGGTTTCGTGTAATACTGTGCTAACGAGGACCCATAAAAATTGTTCTAAAATTATGTACTCTATGTAATTCATAATATGTTTTTATTAAAGTTTATTTTAAGAATAGCCCCCAAAACAACTTCATATTTCACTTTACTACCTACGCTTTATTCCCGTCATTTCACAATCCGTCTCTTCTTCCACCTTCTATTACATGATTGTAATTACATTTTTTTTGATCATCTGCATGCTATCAGCTGATGTCATCAGCTTTAAAAAAAATTTTGTGATTCTTTCAAACTCTGCACCCATCCACTTCTCATACGAAAGAGCAAAACAGATCACATGCTCAGTAAATCTTAGTGCTAGCTTATCATGCTCAATCATATTGTGTCATTTCTCTATTTTTACCCACTCACAGGTCATGTGCATTCTACTTAGCAGACTCAGGGTAATTCCACACGGGCAATCACGATTTTGCCGCGAAAGAAAAATTTAGACAAAATCGCATTTTTTATTTACTGCGTTTCGTGAGTGTCAGCAATACTTTTTTGGGAGAATTATCTCGCATAGCATCGCTGCCACCTGCGATAAAATCGCGCAAAAAAAATGCATGTTTGCAGCGTTGCGATGGGATAAAATGTGGGCTCCATAGAATACAATGGGAGATTTTTTTAAAAAGCGCAAAACACAGAAAGATAGAACATACCACGTCGGTCACAGCTGCCTGAATGGGATGCTCTTCCCCCGCCTGCCTCCATTCACAGTAAGCAGACAGTCGTTCAAAAGTGAACAACTGCCGTTTCCACACATCATACAGTTTTCTGCATGCAGAAACTGAACAGTTCTCGTTCAGTCATGGCACGCTCCACCCACTAATTGTGCAGCATTACATGGATAGTCCATTGATTTAAATGAAAACTGTATAATGCTCCATTTCCCTGCAGAATAACTGCAAACCATCACAGATTAATGTTAATTACTGCAGTTCCTAAGAGAGGGCCACTGCCGGGGATAGAATCAGGGATGAAAACATCCCCGGTTCTAGATCTTTGATAGATCTTTGCTGAGCCATCCTTATGGCTTCCTTGCTGGACCTTGGCCTTGTTCCCGTATCCCTGATCCAGTTCCCTGTCTTCGCTCTGCCCTGCTCCTTATCAGAGACACTATATAAACCTGGCCCTGTCTCTCCTCCAGTGTGTGATTATTGTGCTGCACAGCCTTACGCCCAATATCCACGTGCAGGTTTTGAATTGTAAAATCTGCGTGTGTCTTCTGCATGGGAGATCCGCGTGTCCTGCTGCCCATAGAGATGCATTACCACCTGCATGGCAAGTAAAAGCAAGTGGATGTGATTTTTTTTCCTGGCGTGTGGGTCGCACGCACAGGAAGAAATTGCAGCATGCTCCATTTTCCTGCTGGTCCCACAGCGACGGCTTCCATTGTAGTGGAAACCAACCCCGCCACGGCACACCCGCAGCTGTCACTGTGGAGGTGCTGTGGATCTGCACGAAAGCAGGAGATTTAAAAAAAAAAAAAGAAAAGCACTCCGCCGTGCTGATGAAAGAAGGTCCGGCCTGCACGAAGGAGAGCCACGCTGGATCTGGCGCAATAAAAAAATGTTCTTCTCCTCTCCATTTCCCCGGGGACGCAAGGTTTCCGCTGCAGGATTCAGCAATGAAATCCGTGCGTGCAAGTGGACATAAGGCCTTTATCAAGCTCTTCTCCTGCCTGCTCCTCTGCAAACCTAACTGAGACTTACCTCTAGCTTTCCTCCTGGCAACGATACCCGCCTACTCCTTTGTACCGTGAAGTGAGACCTACCGATACCAACATCTGGCTATCTGACAATGATACCCATCTGCTCCTTTGTACCACGACCCTAGACCACCTGCTGCTGACTCCTGGCTCTCCTCTGACTACTCTCTGGACCTGCATAGCTACTACACCTGCAGCTCCAAATCTTGCGCAAGAAACGCTATAGACACCCTATAACAACTTTAAGTCATGGGACACTTTCAATAAAAAAGATTTCTCAACATTAATTTTTATAGCATGTCTATAAAAAGTGAGATCGGAGTGTATCCCAAGCATCTACACTTTTATGGCTCTGGTATGTCTTAAAAATGTGAAAGTGATTCCCAAGTCCAATTCTATAATTTAACTATACTTTGCAAATATATAGTCAACATACCTAATACAATCGTTGGTCTCAGTGCTGTCTCTATTCCTGCATTTTTGGGCCCTGTTCCGCTTTTCTGTTTCGTCCATTGCATATCTCATCACAGAGGTTCTGACTACAGTGAGTCAATCTGAGGGCAATGGAGAAGGAAGCATGTCTTAGACTTTCTTCCAGCTCTCTGCAAGGATGTCTGAGACAGCAGTGGCCATTTTATGGACAATGGGGGTACAGGAAGGGCCAAAGCTAATAAGTGAAGACTGTCAGAATGGCACTGTATTGACTAGAATATTTGACTTGTCAACAAAAATAGGAGCTATGGAACAGCACAAAAGACACAGTTCTGGACTGAAGACCATTCCTTTCCTCCAAGCAAGTCTCCAGCTTAAGTTACAACTACACAGTGTGCTCCTCTACGATAGCAAACATCTCTGATAGTAAATAAAAAAACCTTTTACAATTCCAGTTATATTTTAATTCGTTTATAAAATAGTTATATTATATTTTAGTTTATTATATAACTAGTTGGTCCTTTTTCAAATTATGTTACACGACACTTATGATTAACTATTTTGTTTCCTACTTTGCATCTGGACACTCTTCATTACAGTCTATAGGAGATTTAGAATCTTGGCTATGGCCACTTCTCCATGAAAAATGAGGACAAGGTGCCACATTTCTCCTTTTCATATCTAACAAGAAAAAAAACTTTCAACTTATGATAAGGCCATAATAAACAGAAAAGATGGACTACAATACCCAGAGAGGTAATCAACATTGGGATTATTTGTTACGTACTGAGACTGTGCACCCACTGTGCTAACAACCAGCCTGGCTTTGGAACCAGACCTGGTGTGGTTGGCAGCTGACCCTAGTAGTGAGAGGTATGGTACAAAGCAATCTAGCCCTTAGCTGATCAGGAAGATGGGCAAACCCACACTGGAACCTCGTGGCTGACTATCCCTGACAGGACACAAGGACAAAGTGCTGAACACAGGGCACACAGAACAGGACTGACTTATCGTAGAGACAGAAATGAGACAAAGACTGAAAGAAGAATGGACAAACGCACGCAGGCAAAATCACAAGGTAAAGATCCTACAGAATAAACAAATGCAGCTACAGGATCAAACAGAAAAAACAGACCTGTGACAGGCAATGTAGAAATGCTGAGTGTCAGAGACAAACACACATCTAACACACATCAATTCTCAGGCAAGGAGATAGTGCCTCAGCCCAGCTTAAATATGAAAGTAATGCCTTTTATGCCCACAGTTGAGCTGAGAACCAGTAACCTGGTTAACTCCTTCAGTACTGGAAGAAAATAGACATACAGAGTCCATACGCACAGGAGGAGCAGAATAATCCTTGTGTCTATCTGCAACCACAAGAGGGCGGCAGACAGGGGTAGCAGACTTAACAGTACCTCCCCTTTTACACCCCCTCCCTCTCCTGAATCTATCAGCTCTTGATTCATCTCCTAGGGCTATCATTTTACTAGAATCATCAGAGATGGTGTATTCTGGGTATGAAGTACGATCTTGAAGAAATACAATACTACCACTCTCCATAGTGGGACCATCCTGGAGAGAGTCCACGGCTTGTTGCTGAGGATTCAAGTAGCTTGCTTCACACTATGTCTACCTGAAGGCAGGGAACCCAATCTAGAGCCGAAATGTCCATGGCTTCTTTCTCACCATCTGTTGCAGTCAGAGAGACAGAAGGAACTATTTGGTTGCTGGGATGGTGCAACATGGTCACGACGTAGCTTCCTTTTAGGTGAGTGGAGAGGAGACAAAATAGTACCATGATTGGCCTATGGCAGGTCCTGAAGGTTCTGGGATACCACAAGGAGATAGACAGGCTGAACTGGGTGCAGACACTTAGAGTAACAGCTTGGGGTTTAACTTAAAGGGGTTGTCTCGCGCCGAAATGGGTTTTTTTTTTGCATAGGCCTCCCGTTTGGTGCAGGACAAACCCAAGGGATGTGTTAGAATAAAAAAAAAAATATTACCTACCCGAATCCCCGCTCTGCGACTTCTTCCTTCTTCCTACTTCTTCCTTCTCCAAGATGGCCGCCGGGATCTTCACCCACGATGCACCGCGGGTCTTCTCCCATGGTGCACCGTGGGCTCTGTGCGGTCCATTGCCGATTCCAGCCTCCTGATTGGCTGGAATCGGCACACGTGATGGGGCGGAGCTATGCAATGATGCGTAGAAGGGGCGGAGCCAGAACGCAGCTTGTGCCCGGACTGACCAGAAGGAGAAGACCCATCTGCGCAAGCGCATCTAAAAAAGCAAGAAGACCCCGAAATTAGACGGACCCATGGAGACGGGGACGCCAGCAACGGAGCAGGTAAGTGAATAACTTCTGTATGGCTCATATTTAATGCACGATGTATATTACAAAGTGCATTAATATGGCCATACAGAAGTGCTGAACCCCACTTGCTTTCGCGAGACAACCCCTTTAACACCCTCCCAGGCCTCCAATCCAGGATGGAATTTTGCAGATGAAGTCAAGGCAGGCCTAGCAACAAGGAACCTGTGGACCTTAGGAGAACCAGCAAGGAAAGGAATGGAAAATACCTACCCTCAGATCCAATGGCTCAGTGACAAACCAAATGGTCTTGGGAAGAGTACTTTCATTCACAATAGTCACTCTCAGAGGTCTCTCCAGACAGTGAGTAGGAATCTGGTAGCAGTCCACAAAGCCCTGATGCAAGACATTCCCTGCTGAACCAGAATCCAGACAGGCTGACACAGGAAATTGCTTACCAGAGATGGACAAAGTCACTGGTAAATTCTTGGTGATGACTAACTTATACCTAGGGTAGCCACTCCTACTGGCCCTAGGCTCAAGAGTTCTTCCAATTTATGAGGACAAGTATGGACATTATGCCCCTAGGCCCACAGTACATGCATAAATTATTGAAGCATCTGTGTATTTGCTCATCCTCTGATAGTTTAGGTCTATCAATCTGCATGGGCTCTGGGTCACTAGTCGAGGTGGTAGTTAGGGGAAGGAGAAAGCGGCATTTGAAATCTGGGTGCCAGTCGGTAAGATTTCCTCTTCTGGTCCACCTCTTGGTTCCTTTCCTGAAAATGTAGATCTACTCTTGTAGCCAGAGAGATCATGGCATCCAGGGAAAACGGAATTTCACACCATGCCAACTCCTCCTTAATACAACTTTCCTGACCCTCCCAAAATGCTGCTACCAGAGCCTCATTGTTCAAGCCCAACTCTTAGGTCAAGGTTTGGAATTGAGTGACGTACTGCCCCACAGTGAGACTACTCTGGCAAAGACAGGGAGGAGACAGCCTTAGTGGTACAAGCAGGCTCATTGAATATCCTCTGGAATCTCTCCACAAATGTATTTAGGTCATTTATCACAGGATCATCTCAATCGCAAAGAGGGTTTAACCACGCCAATGCCTGTCCAGATAGGTGAGACATCATAAAAGCCACTTTGGCATGGTCAGTAGAGAACTGATGAGACAACAGCTTGTAGCGAAAACAGATTTATAAACCCACAGCATAGTCCAGGATCTTCCTTGTAATGAGGAGGGGCAGATAATTGTGGTTCTCTAAAACATTTCCCACATTCTAAGCATGAAAATGGCCTCTCCCCTGTGAGCACTACTGGATCCAAATGCAAAGACTGATGTCAGGATGAAGCCAGGGTTGTATCTGCTGAGGAAAACTGTGGTACCGCTGTGCCAGTAAGTACAGAGCTCCTGCAAGAATTCAGATTGCATAAATACAACAAGATTTGCTCTTGGCGATCACACTGTTGAACTAATTCTTGATGCAGCTCTAAAACTCCCCAATCAGAGGGATAAGTGGGATCCCTGACCTGGGAATACTGTTACAGTGTTGTGTCTTACCGATGCTGGATTGGAGCCGCAGATGCAGTAGCCGAGCCGGTCACTGGAGAGTAGTCATAATAGTCGGGAGTCATTATTGAGAAGTCACAGTATGCAGTACAAATGGAATGAGATAGAAGTGTAGACAATGGAAGCCAAAAGGTCAGCAGAAGGAGGTATCGATATGCAGTACAAATGGATGAGATGGAAGAGGAGACAATGGAAGCCAAAGGTCAACAGCAGGATTTATCAGTATGCTTGTAGAGGAGCAGGAGGACAAGGGCTTGATCAAGGTGGTGGAACACAATAATCATGCACTCAGGGAGTGGCAAAGCCAGGAGATACAATCAAGGCAAGAGGCAGAGTCAGGAACAGGAGGCAGGAGCTAGATAACTGGGATCAGAGAGCCTTACTTCTATCCCTGGAAAGATCTTTGAACAAATTATTAAACAGCATGTATGCAAGTACTTGGATAAAAATGGAGTAATTAACCAGAGCCAGCACGGGTTTGTAACAAACAAGTCATGCCAGAGGAATTTAATTTCCTTCAATAACAGAATCCCCAACTGGGTTGAACAGGGAAATGCGGTGGATATAATATATCTTGACTTTAGTAAAGCATTAGACAAAGTATCTCATACCATACTTATTGAAAAAAAGACTAAATATAGGATTCACAAGGCAACTGTTAGGTGGATTCACGACTGGCTGAGTGATCATACTCAGGGAGTGGTCATAAATGGTTACACATCCAAATGGAAGAATGTATCAAGGGGGGTACCACAAGGCTCTGCCCTAGGCCCAATGTTGTTCAACATTTTTATAAATGATCTAGAGGGGGGGGATTGATGGAAAACGGATCAAATTTGCCAACGACACAAAGCTAGGAGAGATAGCTAACACTAGGGAAGAGAGAGTATTTAAAAAGATCAAGATAAGCTTGAACAGTCGGCCGCGACTAATAGAATGGTATTTACCAAGAAGAAATGCAAAGTCCTACATCTGGGCAAGAAAAATGAAAAAAGTACAAACAGAAAGGGAGGAATTGGACTAAGCAGAACATGTGAAAAAGGCTTGGGTATACTAATAGATCATAGACTGAACATAAGCCAACAATGTGATGCAGCAGCCAAAAAGGCAAACACAATTCTGGGGTGTATTAAGAGAAGCATAGAGTCTAGATCACGTGAGGTCATTATCCTCCTCTACTCTTCCTTACTCAAACCTCATCTGGAATACTGTGTCTAGTCCTGGGCACCCCACGTTAAAAAAGACAGAGACAAACCGGAGCAAGTTCAGAGAAGAGTTACCAAGATGGTGAGCAGTCTGCGAATCATGTCCTTTAAGGAACGGTTAAAGGATCTGGGAATGTTTAGCTTGCAAAAAAGAGGGCTGAGAGGAGACTTAATAGCTGTCTACAAATATCTGAAGGGCTGTCACAGTGCAGAGGGATCAGCCCTATTCTCATTTGCACAAGGAAAGACCAGAAGCAATGGGATAAAACAGAAAGGGAGGAGACACAGCTTAGATATTAGAAAAAACTTTCTGACAGTGAGTGTGATCAATGAGTGGAACAGGTTATCACAGGAAGGGGTGAGTTCTCCTTCAATGGAAGTGTTCAATCAAAGGCTGGACAAATATTTATCTGGGATGATTTAGTGAATCATGCACTGAGCAGGGGTTTGGACGCAATGACCCTGGAGGTCCCTTCAAACTCTGCCATTCTTTGATTTTAAGATAAGGCTGCGAGTTATGCAGGGAAAGTGTTCACAAGCTGGATAGCTCAATAGGAAGGGGTAGCACTATAAGCAGGGATAGCAGTATAAGAGGTTCCTAGTTTAAGTCCTGACATACAGACAGAGTGTGGACCCACTGTGCTAACCAACCAGCCAGGCTTTGGCAGCTGACCCTAGTAGTGAAAGGTATGGTACAAGAAATTATTAGATGGGAAGTCTAGCCTTTAGCTGATCAGGAAGATGGGAAGACCCCTGGAACCTCGGGGCTGACTATCTCTGACAGAGCACAGGGACAAAGTGCTGAACACAGGGCACACATAACACAGAGACAGGAATGAGACAAAGACTGAAAGGAAAATGGACAAACACACACAGGCAAATGCACAAGGTAAAGAACCTACAGAATAAACAAATACAGGTACAGGATCAAACAGATAAAACAGACCTGAGACAGGCAACCTAGAAATACTGAGTGTCAGAGGCAAACACACATCAATTCTCAGGCAACAAGAAAGTGCCTCGGCCCAGCCAAAATAGGAAGAACTAAATTGTTAGGTCTGTTACTCGCGTCTGACCAGAACCACAAGTGGGCAGATAACACGGGTAGCAGACCTAACAATTTACCTTAGAAAAAAGACAGCTATGTATAAATATATCAGGGGACAATAAAGAGATCTCTCCCATCATCTATTTATACCCAGGACTGTGACTGTAACAAGGGGGCGCCCTCTACGTCTAGAGGAAAGAAGGTTTCTACACCGACATAGAAGGGGGTTTCTTATTGTAAGAGCAGTGAGACTATGGAACTCTCAGCCTGAGGACATGATGACAAAAGAGCTCAAGAGAGGCCTGGATGTCTTTCTTGAGCAATACAATATTATTTGTTATAATCATTCATAACTTAAGAGGACGGTTGACCCAGGAATTATTCTGATTGCTGGATTGGAGTAAGGAAGAAAATTTTTCCATTAAATGGGGAAAATTGGCTTCTACCTCATTGTTTGTTTGTTTTTTGCCTTCCTCTGTGTCAACATTGGGAGGTAATAGGCTGAGCTGGATGGACATGTGTCTCTTCTCAGTCTTAAATACTATGTTACTTTGTTGATAATTGTACACTACTTATAGTCTAGTATGTAAGGACTGTCTTGGATTTTAGCAGGAGATCCCACATATTGTATTGTTTACAGAATACCACAATAAATTAGATGGAAATGGAAATTATTAAGACTCCTCAGCTGCGTTGTGACTATTTAAATATGATTATTAGTTTTCTATGTAAATCAAATCATTTTCTTACAATTGCTTGGATTATTAAATGCGACTTCTATTTATCTGTGTGCCAGCAAGATTATTAGTCTTTCCAACACTTTACTGCCTTGTAAAAGATTTTTTCCACCGCACAAGTATTAATTTACTGAAATATATTTCACAAATTCTTTTCAATTCTTGTAGGAAATTTGATGAATTTTCTCTCTGTAAGTGAACAGTCTGCTGATCGCTTAGTTGCACTGAGTTTTGTATATATATTTTTTAGTGTAGTTAAGTGATAGTACATTATTGTAGTTTTTTATAGCCATATATGCACATTTTTTTTAGTGTATGTTTGCAATCCTTATGCCTTTTTATCTGTGAACAAACACATCTTAAAAATGCAAAAAACATTCATAATATAAATAAGACAAAGCCTAATGGAATGGGCAATAAAAGATCAAGCTAATAAAGCAATAATAGGCTCTAGTCTCTATGAGATATAGCTTCTACAAAAATAAAACCTCCATAAAAGTAGAGCAAGACCCGCTTGACACGAGCGTATGCATATTTGTGCACGCATGAGCATAGCATTTTTCTAAGCACCAGACTGTTATTTTTCTTGTGCAATTACACAGTGTTTCAAGCATCTCATAACGTATTTTGGGCGCATTTGCGCAAAGTTGCACAAGATAGGGCAGCTCCTATTTTTTTTGTGCCTGCGAAAAGAGATGGAAAAAAAGGTGTGAGAATTAAACCATTGAAATCAATGAGCTCTGTTCTCCAGGTTATGTGTGCAGGAGTTTCCTCCACACATAATCGTGGCATATCACGTTCGTCTGTCGAAGCCTTTAAGCTGTGAAATGCCAAGAAGAATGTAGTCAACTATCCTGCAGCCTCTAATGGATTTCTTATATGATGTTTTGCACTTTCTGTTGCACATAAATGGATTTAATAAAGTCTTTAAACAATAGTACTATTTCTAAGCGTAACAGCCAAAAATCTGTTTTTCATCCCATCTGACCACTCTTTCAATTTGCGGACAATATCTGTCCTAACCTCAGAGTTTAATGTTGGAGCTAAAATACTAAACCACGTGCTAAACATTTTTCATTTCAGCTACTGTAACTTATTACTAAATCATATTAACCATAACTAAACTGGCTTCACTTAGATGCAGGAGCCAGCATGTTTTTGCTTACTACCGTAATATGCCACTGCTGTCTTTCATTCCTTACACTGGTTATCCGCCTCATGAACAAAAAAGACAAATCTATTTCTCATCAACAAATCTACAATTTTTCTCTCTTCTTTATCTCCACTTTCATCTCTGTCTACCAACCCAACAATGGTTTTATTCAGTCTAAAATCTACAGCTATATCCCCCATTTAACACAATCTCTCATTAATGTGTTTATGACTTATCTCATGCTGCACCAATACTCTTGAATGCTTTACCAATAATTTTCACCGTACTGATTAGACCATTGTGTATGAAACTTAACTTTTAGTATTTAAAAAATGTAAATCCCTGGACACCCACTGACATCCAGCATACTCTAGGGTCACTCACTGTGATACCTAATCCACCACTAAATTTCCGGAAAGATATTGGATCCGGACCTGAATGGTGACTTCCACCCACATTGTAGCATTCAGGAATAGTGTTTATAGACACACATTACTACAATGTCGGAGAAAGTTTAGGGTGATTAATTTTTCGTATGAGACTGACTTATGATTTTATTCAATCTTTGGTTCTTTTCATATTACGGTTCGACGCGTTTCTGTTGCTGTGATGCAACTCCTCAGGAACCAATTATTTCTTGAATGGAAAAACACCCTAATGTAACCCCATTGTTTGTCAACTGGAATGACACCCTCAAAAAGCTGCTAAGAATATAGCAGAAGCGCACTCTATGTAGGCTGTGTGTTACCATGCAGCGGCTTCATATCCTCCTGGGGCGGCCGGGCGCTAGGTACCGCAGTCGGGGCATGTCCCCCTGGCTTGTCGTCTGGCTGCCGGAGGCACGGGTGGCTGGTCGGCATGGTGCGCACGCTCGTGGGTCTGGGTGGACTCCGTGCGCGCCTGTGATTGCACGAGCTCCTGTATATTAGATCCTGCTGGGAGGTGGCGCCTCCCTCTCTCCGCCCCTGGGCAGAGGCTTCTGTTTATAAGACTGGTAGTGAGGTGCATTCACTGCCAGTTATTGGTTTCTGTCAGCGTGCTTGCATCCTGCCTCTGTCAGTCTCCTGTTTATCAGCTTGTTTGCTAGTTCTGCCAGGTCATTCCATCTGCCTCGGTCTGCGGTTATTTCTCTTGGGTTAGTTCATCTGCCCATCCTGTCAGTATTCTACTGTGTTCCATCTTGGTATGCCAGTCCTTCCTCTCGGTCCCTAGTGAGTGTAGGGACCGCCACCCAATTGCCCGCCTGGGGTTAGCCAGGAGTGGAGGCAAGTAGGCAGGGATAGGGGTTGCGGGTAGTTCTAGGGCAACCAGGGTTGGCGTATCATCGGGTAGGATACCATAACACTCTGTTCGTTTATCGTCTACTATAGAAGATGTAAGATCCAGTAGCACCCCAATATTCTGGGTGCATATATTTGTGGACATACACCTCAATAGCACTAGCTTAAATCAATAGATGCCAGCATTAGCCTTCATTAACTATTACCCTGTTTCCCAGAAAATAAGACATACCCTGAAAATAAGACATAGCATGATTTTCCAGCATTTTTGAGGATGCAAAAAGATTTTTCAGGCTTTTGGAGGATGCTTGAAATATAAGCCCTACTCCAAAATTAAGCCCTGCTAACAGTTAATTAAAAAAGTCAATTTAAATAGTGTCCAGGCAGCTATACATGTAAAAACGTTAAACCTTTTTGAACAAAAATTAATATAAGACACTGTCTTTTTTTCGGGGAAACACGGTATAGTCTGAGGACAGCGTATAAGGCCCAGGTGACAAACCCAAGGTTCCAATGATAAACCGGGTGTATATAGTATGATCCCCCCTTGTCCTATACTTAGAACTCTCTCTTTTTCTATCCCTTGTCTATTAATCAATAGCTATAGTCCCTGACAACCCCCTAACCTAAATGCAGGATGTTTTCTGCCACTTGACCCTAGACCTTCTCCCTTTAACCCATTTTTTCAACATACTGCATTGTGTAAGAATTTAAGCATTGCATATTTCCTATCATTAACAGCAAAAAAAAATTTTGGTTAAAGAAGCAGCTTGGTTTTATGAAATAAGTCAGAAAATGTTAGTGCTATTAAAAAATTGCATCTGTTGCATAATTCCACCTTTCTTTGGACCACTTGCACACAAACGGGTCAGATTCCGAATACGGGTTCCCGCAGCAGAATCCGACCCTGTGCCCAGCCGGTAAGCCCCACATACCTGTCTGGAGTGATCTTTACCTGTGCTGTGTAAGAAGGGGCTGGTGTGCCGACACACATGCACAGTACAGATTTTGCCGCAACGTCACTAGGTGATGATGCGGGTCCCGCGACCTTTCAGCAATGATGATTGTGGAAGAGCCATGGGTCAGACAACTTCCATTGACTTCAATGGATTCTGCCTAGAAATAGAGCATGCTGCAACTTTTCCTCCATGAGCAGAAAATTGCAATTCATTTCCGCTCATGTGTAGGAAAAATCACTTTTCCATTGTATGCTATGGGCGGTATTTATTGCAGAATCCTGAGGCGAATGCCCACTCCAGATTATGCAATGCAAATCCGCCTGTGTGCAGCCGGCCTAACCATTACCACTATTTCTAATTGAGGGGCTGAGGGGGGGCTACTGTAGTGCTTATTTAAAGTCTAAAGAAAAACCATGGCAAAAGTAATTTTTTGCATTCCACTTGAGCCAGTCTATGCCAATCTCTCTGGCACAACAGTGTGCTAATATAAATAAGATTGCAGTTGACTTTGTATTTTTGGTTCTTGCGATACTTTCAATCAGAATTAGCTTCTTTGACTCGATCTGAACAACAAAAAGTTTCCCGGCTGCTAGAGAAATGATCTGCATATTCCATAGTTCAGCTGACTCAGTCTGAAGCATTTATCTTATCAGATGCAGCTTGTGATGGCATTTCCTACAGCGCACTGAGCTCAACCATGCCTGCAGGATGATTTCTGTTTCCTGATTCTTGATAGGGTACACCCAGCACGTCCACAGCTTTCTGTTGACAGATATTTTGATGTTTTATAAATAAAGTAGTTCACTATAATAAGTATATAGCATTGTGTCAGGCTCATACTCATTTCTTAATGTATAAACTATAATAAATACCTATTCAGCAAAGATTTCAGACCAATGGATATCACCAAAGTAGTACCCTGAATTTTTTTTAACATTCTAGCAATACCTGTGGTTCTGTTTACAAATTTCTACATATTTATCAACAAAAAGATCTTTCATGTAAACATGCTTTGCTACATCACTTTGCACATGGCAAAGCTTTGTACATAGAGTCTGTACAACAGGACATGTAGCCTGCTAAGCTCCATTAGTATATATGCAGTCACCATGCACTGCTGCGCAGGCTTCCTCAGACTCCTTGTGTGCAGAGAACAAGCTGTAATTTCTTTTCTGGCAGTTTTGTACAGCATGCGATATAGAGAAAAAAAAACTCTGTATGACTCAGTTCGAAATTGGAGGCACTTTGGAGGTACGGTAAATGATTCATGCAATATGGATTCCTAATTCTTGTGCAAAACACAGCATATTTTTTTTTATGCCCATGACTTCTTATTTATTTCCATTGTTTGGCTTCATCCTGTTGAACTGCTGGACAGAGTAATAGTAGTTAAGAACACTGCCTTTGACAAGAGAGATGGGTTCAAATTCTGGACATAGTTGGAACCTACCCCTCCAGTAGGGGCCCTTGGACAAGACCGCTAGCGCTCCACATGGCTACCCCAAGGCAAGAAAGGCAAGGCAAGAATACCTGGAACTGATGGAATGCTATTACAACAGTAGACCTAATGAGAGGATACATAAGGCATATGAAGAAATTATCGATGGACAGAAGACCAACACTAATGGGCAAACAGCTAGTTACCCAATGCTTCAACATAGTGAAGAAGAAACCACTCTCACAACTTAAGATAAACCAAGTACAGATTACAACCAGTATAGAACAGCAACTGCATGTGCAGCCAAGTCTAGAAGCTCACTGCCAACCCTACCTTTACAGAATACAGCTCTGATCTTAGATAAACTAGCTACAGTCCACCTCCCAAGATGGAAGTCCCAACAGACAGTATGCTAGAAGATGCCAACAGAGCCATCACAACAATCCCTACTAGCACCATGATTCAAATTAATGAAATGGTATGCGCTACAGCCACTGTGATCCTGGAAATGCTCGGATACACGATTAAGAAAAACCACAGTACACACCCCATGGAAAATGTGATTTGAGGCTTAGATCAAGGCAAAGTGTAGAGAAGTTAGTCAGCCGATGTAACCGCAGAAAGATGTGGAAATTAAAGGGGTTGTCTGAGTTACGGAAACCACTGTCAATGGGTCCCCCATGCACTAAAATGAGAAATCAGCAGTTATACACCTACTCAGCCATGATTGCTAAGCGCTTTCATTGGCTGCTATAGCTTGTTTGTAGATTAGCTCGGCATGCAAAGAAACTGCAGATTTTGTATTTTAATGCATTGGGAACCAATTGATTGGAGTCTCCTTAACTTGGACAACCCCTTTAGCAATAAGACTTGACTACTAGTCAAATATAATAATGGCCTGACTCCAACTAAAGTCGTAGAGACTACTAAACAAAAGCTCTCTGCACTAATTGTCAGACTTACACTAGAGAAACAGAAACCAAAAAGAACTATCCAAGGTATACTGCCAACTGCAATGCAACTGCACAGTAACAACGGGACAACCAAGAGAAAAAATGAAAAATACTGGACTAAAATTTGCGTAAAAAGAAAACACACATAACATCAGTGCAAACTAGCTGCAGGACCTGAAAGTGAAGCACGCAAATCTCCCAGAATAGGAACCAGTTACCATCATAGTAAAACATGTTCAACAGTGGATCTGGAGCATGAACAGATAGATAGCACCCAGTCTATACATGATCCATACCTACTGGCTAGAGAAACTAACAGCAGTACATGAACGCTTAGCAGCACAAATAAACCAGCTGATAGGAGCAGGCTCCCAACCAGCACTGCAGACACAAGGAAGGATAGTGCGGATCAAGAAATATCCCCACAAGCAAACAGCACCATCCAACTGCCAGCCAATAAGCTGCCTCACCACAACATGGAAAGTCCTATCAGGCAGCAAGCTACAGAACCATATGGGATCAGTGCATGAGCACAACTCAGAAGGGCATTGGAAATGACATCAGAGGAACCAAACACCAGTTGCTTATAGAGTAGTTGCCCAAGAACTCAAGATCCAGACAGACCAACCTCAGCACAGCCTGAATTGATTACAGGAAAACCTATGTCTCAATGAAACACATACTGATATGTGAATGCCTGGTGCTCTACAAAGTTAACAGGACACTAAGGAATTACCTTAAAAAGTCAATAAGACTGTGGAAGACAACACTGGAAGTTAACACAGCATGGCACAAGTGTATATGAAGTATTGGATATACCAAGGTGTTGTGTGCTACATGGGCTTAAAACCCCCTCAGCCAGATAATCACTAGAACTGTATATGGATATAAGTTCACAAGTGGAACTATCATCAGCTACGTCCTTTACATGGATAACATTGAACAGTATGCTAGGAGTAAGCGAGACACTGACTTGCTGATATACCTGACATGGATTTACAGTGAGGATACAGGAATGTCATTCAGACTAAAGACGTGTGGCCTGATGATAGTAAAAAGACGCAAGATAGTTAAAACCAATGGGGTGGAATTGCCAGCAGGGCACATAGCAGACATACAAACTAGCTACAAGTACCTTGGTAGCCGAACACTATCATGGGAAACATGAAGAACAGGCAAGGAAGATAAGTCCTAAAGCACCAGCTCGATGGCGAGAACACGAACCATGCCATCAACATGTTTGTCTTGCCAGTGACCAGATACCCTGCTGGTTTAGCACAAGAATAGGCACTAAGCAGCAGATCCATGGAAGTAGGAATCTAGCACACTAAACAGGATTCAAGGTGCAGACTATGCAGAAAGATGTCAGAGACAGTCCAACACACAATAGCAGGATGCAAGATGAAAGCAGGAACAGCTTACACTAAACGGCACAACCAAGTAGTAGGCATTGTGTACAGTGTTTTGGCTAAACCCTCCCAAATCCAGACAGAAAGTAGTGGGACTTCCAGATATGGACAAACAGTTATTGGCCAACCAACCAGACATTGTGGTAATTAACAAGGATTAGAAGACAGTGATGGTGAATGATGTAGTGGTAACAAGTAACAGCACCATCAGGAAGGAGAAGCTGGAAGGTGAAGGCTAAGGTGGTGCCAGTGGTGATAGGAGCACTTGGGGCTGTAAATCCTAAACTTGGGGAATGGCTCCAACAAATCCCAGGAATAACACCTGAGCAAACTATCCAGAAGAGTGTAATACTACGAACAGCCAAGATTCTGTGTAGAAACAACTCCCAGGCCTCTAGTAGAAGCCACATACTACTATAGGGGTGCTCTGCCGGGAACCAGGAGGGAGCGACAGCCTGCAGCAGCGGCGCAGAACGCCAGGAGAAGTGAGTAATGATTTTTATTCTTTGCTCCGCTGTATTGCCAGCGTATAAGGTGACAGTTGGGGGGTCGTCTTATACGCCCCGTCGCCTTATATGCCGGTATATATTTTTATTGTAACACATTTCTGGATGAATTGCAGGGAAGGGCTTATATATTTAAGCCCTTCCCGACAATTCACCCCGCGATCGCCGGCAGCCCATTGCTTTCAGTGGAACCTGCTGTATTGCCGGCTCCATTGAATTCAATGGGCAAACATCGTTCTTCTCTGCCACAGCTGTTACAGCTGTGGCAGAGAAGAATGATTTGTCTTCTATATGTTCTCAATGGGGTCGGCGCTGCTGCCGCCGGCCCCATTGAGCGCATATAGAGAAGGGCAGATTTTAATACTCGGGTGACACCTAATCTCGCCAGCCACTCACTGCAGGGGGGTGGTATAGGGCTTGAACGTTGCAGGGGGAAGTTGTAATGCCTTCCCTGTCTTTCTATTGGCCAGAAAAGCGTGCAAATTTCTCAGGGAAGAAAATGAAAGTAACCCGAACACCGCGTGGTACTCGTTACGAGTAACGAGCATCTCGAACACCCTAATACTCGAACGAGTATCAAGCTCGGACGAGTATGTTCGCTCATCTCTAGTTACATGATGTCAGTTATATATGACCCAGGACTAGATGACGTTAGCAGCAAGTTCTATTATGTCTTTATAATGAGTGGAATGACAATTTGTGTGAACATCAAAACCATTTCTTGCTGAGTGCACCTAATCGTAGAAGAGGGACATGGAAACATAAACCTGCTTCCTCCACAGCTGGGATTTTGAAATCTCTTGTAAAGCTTTCTAAAGCTTGGGCTGAAAATGCACTATGAAAGGCAAAAGAATTTGTCAGAAACAATTCAAGGATATGTCTGTGTTTGCATTCCTCTTGTACCTAACTAGCGAGCCATGCGTTCAGTAGTGCTCTTTTGACATCCTAAGGAAGTGGCCAGAAAGTTTCTCTTCCAGCAACAATGGAACTTTAAACCCATCATTTGAGTATACTTATGTAGCGCCCACTGTTGAGCCCTTCAAAACACCTATTTTCTCGGTGGTCAGTTCTGCTATAGAGATGAGCGAGCATACTCATCCGAGCTTGATGCTCGTTCGAGTATTAGGGTGCTCGAGATGCTCGTTAATCGAGACGAGCACCACGCGGTACTCGTCTCGATTAAACGAGCACTGACCATTGAATTCAATGGAGCCGGCAATACAGCCGGCTCCATTGAAAGCAACGGGCTGCCGGCGATCGCGGGATGAATTGTCGGGAAGGGCTTAAAAATATAAGCCCTTCCCTGCAATTCATCCAGAAATGTGTAAAAATAAAAAAATATATATACTCCCCTAGTCCCGGCAGACAGAGTTCAGCACGGCCGGCGGCAGTCCTCCTGAACTGCTCTGAACAGCTGTGAGTAGTATTCAGCAGCCGGGGATTTAAAATCCCCGCCTGCTGAATGAGCTGCCTCTGATTGGTCACAGCCTGACCAATCAGAGGCAGCTCTCACTCACACCCATTCATGAATTCATGAATGGGTGAGTGAGTGCTGCCTCTGATTGGCTCAGGGGCAGCTCTCAGCTGAATGACAGCTGAGCTGAGCCAATCAGAGGCAGCACTCACTCACCCATTCATGAATTCATGAATGGGTGTGAGTGAGAGCTGCCTCTGATTGGTCAGGCTGTGACCAATCAGAGGTAGCTCATTCAGCAGGTGGGGATTTTAAATCCCCGGCTGCTGAATACTACTCACAGCTGTTAAGAGCAGTTCAGGAGGACTGCCGCCGGCCGCGCTGAACTCCGTCTGCCGGGACCAGGTGAGTATATATATTTTTTTTATTTTTACACATTTCTGCATGAATTGCAGGGAAGGGCTTATATATTAAAGCCCTTCCCGACAATTCATCCGGCGATTGCCGGCAGCACATTGCTTTCAATGGAGCCGGCTGTATTGCTGGCTCCATTGAATTCAATGGGCTAACATCGTTCTGCCGGGACCAGGTGAGTATATATATTTTTTTTTTTACACACTTCTGAATGAATTGCAGGGAAGGGCTTATATATTTAAGCCCTTCCCGACAATTCATCCCGCGATCGCCGGCAGCCCATTGCTTTCAATGGAGCCGGCTGTATTGCCGGCTCCATTGAATTCAATGGGCTAACATCGTTCTTCTCTGCCACAGCTGTTGCAGAGGAGAACGATCTTTATGCTTACAGTGCAGGGGGGGGGGCTCACTCTTGCCACTATTGTGGCTTTATAGTGGGACCTGGGAACTTGAGATGCAGCCCAACATGTAGCCCCTCGCCTGCCCTATCCGTTTCTGTGTCGTTCCCATCACTTTCCTGAATTTCCCAGGTTTTCACAAATGAAAACCTTAGCGAGCATCGGCGATATACAAAAATGCTCGAGTGGCCAATTGACTTCAATGGGGTTCGTTACTCGAAACAAACTCTCGAGCATCACTGAAAGTTCGACTCGAGTAACGAGCACCCGAGCATTTTGGTGCTCGCTCATCTGTATTCTGTTATGAATATGAGTATGCAACTGCCCGTTACAATGTGCCTTGAGCTATCTGCAAAACACTCTTGATTCAGATTCTCTTCTCTGGTAGTCAAGTCTAAATGCAATGTCCCATCTCGGATGTCTTGTTAAAGCTTCTAAAAAAGATTCAACTTTTAGTCACCTATGGTTATAGCTTTGTATTGCAACAGATGAAAAAATTTTCTAGTGTTATCTACAAATGGTAAAAAAATTAACCCCTTCCCACTGCATTTCTTTTTGATTTTTTTCTCTTTTTCTGTTTTTCATCTCCACTTTTTATTTTTCCAGCAATACAGCCACATGAGGGCTTGTTTTATGTGGTTCAGTGTCCATTTACATGGCCATAGGCATTTTACGTGCGCCTGCCGGTTCCGTGAAAATTCCTGAACGGCAAAGGGCCCAGTGCATATACGCCGAGGCTGTAATGCCGTGGGGCCTAGAAAGACATTCCCCCTTCCCTACCCCTCGCCGGGTCACTTCCTCTCTTCTCCCCTCCGGCCGTTTGCAATGAGAGGGGGTCGGGACATGGGTGGAGCTAAGCTTCCACCCCCTCCCCGCAGCCATCAATAGGAGGGGGTGGAGTGGATGGAGCTTAGCTCCACCCCAGCCCCCTCCCATTGCAAACAGCAGCAAGAGGCGGAGAAGAGAAGGGGGAGGGAGTTTAGCAGTCATGCTGCTAAACTCCCTCTCACCTCCCTTCTCCGGCAGCTAGCATAGCCAGCCAGGCACTTTTACACCGCGGAAATACGCCCCTGTGCACTGATGCATTGTAAGCCAGTGCATCAGAAGGGCAGCGAATATCGGCAGGGCGGAAAACACAGCTGATATACGCCCATGTGAATAAGCTCTCAAGCCGTATTTCTGAGTGCTACTATGCAGCATACCATATAATGTATTGGAAAACTTTTTAAAAAATTTAAACGCGTGGTGAAATAGAGAAAACACAATTGCGCCATTTTGGGCATTACAATAATGACAGTGCAGTACAAATAACATGTTCATTTTTTATTTTATGGGTTGGTATGATTAAGGAAATACCTAGTTTGTACAGTTTTTTTTAATGTAGTACTGATTAAAAAAATAAAATGTCTTTAAAAAATTGCTTTATGTTGCAATTTCTTGAGCCATGACTTTTTAGTTTTTCATTGATGGGGCTGTTTAAGGGATTGTTTTTGTTTGTGAACTGTAGTTTTTATTAATGCCATTTTGTGGTACATATGACTTTTTGATGGGTTTTGCTCATTTGTTTTAATGAGTGTGAGGGTTATGAACATATTAATTTATATATGTATGTATCTTTGATACATGTTTCCGGAGGCTTTAGGCCTAAATTGTACACTCTATTCTGTGTCCTATGAAAAGCTCTGATAAATGCTTGTACATTTAGGTTAGTACTTAATTACATTAAGTAGAGGTGTAATCTTAAATGTCCATCATGTCTCCAAGATCTTGTTAATCTCGTTACAATGATCAAAGGATAATGGAATGCTTCGATCATTAACTGCTGTCTAGGGCATGTGATTAAAATGTAGATTGTGATAAAGAATCAAGGTACTAGACAGTCAGTCTACATTCCAACAAAAGAAGCCATGTTTATTGAGAAAACGCAATTATTCACCACCTTAGTACTTTGACCTCAGTATAACAGATTGAACTTTGTAACACTAGCCTTTGCACTGATACGCCTACTGATACGCCTACTGATACTCCTTCTATTTTTTGTATAAGAAATGACAATGTACAGAATAAACACAGATTGCTTCTAGACACAGGCCTGATCTCTGTGTTTCATTGCTTTCTCACGGCGGCCGCCATAACCACCTCTGATTTGGAGCCTCACAGCATATTGACGGAACATTGAATTCCTTAACAGTAATTGGCGCCCAACGTGGGGCTTGAAGGAACAAGAGGACCACCTGCACCTCAAACCCCCCCGGACCCAGATGGGATAAGGAGCCACTCGGAACCACGGATTTACAAAAACTGCGCAGTAAGGTAAGGCTTTATCTTGCCACAATCTATCCATGCTTCTTGGCTGCTCCTTTCCTGTCCGAGGGGTAAGAAGTGCATGCCTCTTATAAATCTTCAAGCTTTTTTTTTTTTTTAAGAATTCATATGGTGGGCTGAATATGCTGTGCAGGTGTTCTTTAACTGTTATTGTCTTTATTTGTTACTTTGCATGGTCAGTGTACAGAAAATGAAACCCTCTTGCCGATCTCTGGAAGGCATGGTATAAATTGTACCAGGGAAGCCTAAAATTTTCAGGGGATAAAATCCCTGATGGGAGCCTCTTATAGGTATAAGAGAAGTAGTTGAGACGGGGGAAAAATAAGCAGGGTTGGGAGGTACCGACACTTACAGACAAGTGAGGAAGTACTGACACTTTAAAAAAAAGTAGTAACTGACATTCAAATGTTTTTGTCTTTATGTGTGCCTGTTTATGCACGAGTGAGTGATTGATGAGTTGACCTGATCGACGGAACCTGACCTCCGGGGTGCAAATATAAATCTCTGTGTCCCGTGTTAACAGGAACCTGATCAGTGACGCTGAAAGGAGTCCCTAACAAGGCCACGATTCTGGACAGGGCCCCCTGCAGTTCCGTTTGTATATTTCAACGGTCAGGGGATTGTTTTATGTGTATGAAAGGATAAAATAATAAGCCTCTTGGTGTACATAAACCGCCAGCCATGGGCAATACTGCTGGTAAAGAGGATAAGGTATGGAAGACAGCTAAAGAAATTGTACAAGAAAGAGAAGGCAGAGCTGCAGTTGGTAGAGGATGTGATAAATTGTTTAAGCACATAGGATATAAAGGGACAGGAGTATTAGATCTCCAGCAGTGGGAAAGGTTTTCAGACAGTCATACTGGGTGGGCAAAAGATAATGGATTACAGGAAATGTTGAATAGTTGGAAAAAGGCAAGTAGAGATATAGAAGATGCAGGATATCAGAGAAAAGAATTCAAAGGACAGATATATTATGCTCCCCCATTGCTAGGTCAGTTCCCTCTTCCACCTCCACCCCCTCCTTCATCTCAATTCCAACAGTCTCCCCCACCCTATGCCAAGCCATCCACTCCAAGGTCAAACACTGGACAGGAGGGATGGACCTGCTGGCATTGTGGACAACAAAACCCGGATTGGAGAGAGAGCTGCCCTGCTTGCGGAGCTCCTCGGCACAAACCGGTTATGCCTATGCTCACTAGATCCAAGGCTAGTGAGTGGAAGCATGGAGAAGAGGACAAGGAGGAGATGCAGGGAGCGGAGAGTGGTATAGGAGCTGATGTAACACAGGGGGAAGACAGAAGGAGCCAATATGATATGACCTCACAAAAAGTTAAATATAGACCATGGACACCTCAAGAGCATATGTCACTTATACAGCAATTACCAGACCCCATGACCAGACCTATGCCTTTCTTTAGACAGATAGCACAAATACAAGACACATACTCTGCAACATCAGCTGATCTGGGTCCTTTGATTATGTTAAAAACAGGGGAGGCAGTGGGAACTATAATTTTAAATTATGTGAAAGACTATTGTGGCACAGATTGGGATAAAATTAAACATAGAGAATTAAAAAGTGGTAAGATATTTTTAATTGGTCTAGAACGTTGGGCAAAAGAAAAATTAAAAGAATCCTCCCTGTCTCTTTCTAATGTCACACAAGAGAAGGATGAAAGTGTAGAGCAATTTTATGCCCGCCTTCAACAACGTTGGTCAGATCTGGGGTATAGGGGCATACAAGAATTGGGTGACCATGTACTTAGCATGGTCTTTGTAGAGGGGTTGCGAGAACCCTTGAGGTCTAAACGCATGGATAACAAGCCTGAGTGGAGACAATATGAAGCAGCAGGCCTGGTGCAAGCAGCCAAGGGCATTGAACTAAATTTAAAAATCAAAAAAGGACATAGCTCTGTTATGATAGCACAATACAGCACAGGAGAGAACAAAATAAAACGGGGCACCCATCCCAAACATAACCTTAAGTGCCATTTCTGTGGTAAGCCTGGGCACTTTAAACGGGAGTGTAGAAAATTCCTCCAGCAGAGGGGTAGTGAACAACCCACAAAAGCACGAGTCGCCAAGGGAGAAATAGAAAACGAAGATTGAATAGTCGGCGACCCTCTGCCCTTCTTCCCCATGAGCAATGTAAAAGAGGGTGTGGCCATTTTTCTTAAAGGGGAAGTACTCAATAAGGAAATTCCTTTCCTTGTTGATACAGGGGCAGCAACCTCAGTCATCCAAAGCCACCTAATTCCTCCAGCATACCGGCAAAATACAGCTCAAACTGTTGTAGGTCTTGAAGGAGTTCCTAAGAAACTTCAGGAAACAGACCCTCTCCCCATAAAATTCAGAGACCAGACAGTGTTAACAAAACTATTGGTGAGTGATGATATTCCACTGTCAGTTATGCGCACAGACATACTCTCTGCCCTGTCAGCTTCCATTCAGTTTACTGAAGAAGGAACAGTGCAGATTGATTTTGCAAAAACAAACGCAGAACAATTTTGCCAGATGGTGGCTTCTCTAGATGATCCACAGCCAATTTTCCTCTTAACTACAGAAGAGGAAATAATATTACAGGAAGTTCCACAGGAACTCTGGGCCAAGTCCAAAACAGATATTGGTCATATGAATGTGACACCCATGGTAGTCACACTAAAACCAGGATGCGTAGCCCCCCAAGTAAAACAATATCCATTGGGTAGGGCCCAAGAGGATTCTATAGGCCCACAAATTACAGACTTAATTCAAATGGGGGCACTACGGGAAATAACATCACCAGCCAATACTCCCCTCTTCCCAGTTAAAAAGAAAACACAAAAGGGACAACCAGATGTTTATCGCATGGTACATGATCTTCGGGAAATTAATAAAGTAACTGTACTCGACACCCCAGTAGTGCCAAATCCACATATGCTTTTAGCACAAGTCCCGCCCACTGCGACATTTTTTACAGTGATAGATCTTGCAAATGCGTTTTTCAGTGTACCGATCCATCCGGATTGCCAGTACCTTTTTGCTTTTACCTTCAAGGGTAAACAATGCGCTTGGACCATCCTGCCACAAGGTGCGCAGAATTCTCCAAACATGTACACCCAGGCACTCCAGTCTGTTTTGCAGGCCTGGACTCCGCCTGATGGAACTGTGCTGTTGCAATATGTTGATGACCTTCTGCTTTGTGCTGAGGATCTGAAAACATGTCAATCTGCATCCATTTCTCTTCTAAAATTTTTAGCAGAAAATGGCTGCAAGGCTTCAAAGGAAAAATTACAGCTTTGTAAACAAAAGGTTGTGTTTCTAGGCCATTGCCTAGCTCAAGGAACCAAACATCTCACAGAAGAACGAAAAGCTGCAGTTCAAGCCATTTCTGTACCTTCTTCTGCTGCCAAACTCTGCACCTTTTTGGGGCTTGTCTCATACTGCCGTCCTTGGATCCGTTCTGCCTCATCCCTGATGCAACCACTCTATGATTGTCTTCCAAGTGTTCCTTTCTCTCTCACTCCTGAAGCAACTGACAATTTCCATACACTAAAACTCTCTATTCTCAGTTCTCCAGCACTGGGAATTCCTAATTACACTCTACCTTTCACTCTCTTCTGCACTGAACTTTCTGGTCATGCGACGGCAGTGTTGACACAAAAACATGGAGGACGTCCACGGCCACTTGGGTATTACTCCATGAGATTGGATCCGGTGGCCCGAGGAGCCCCCTCCTGTGTCCGTGCGGTAGCAGCAGTACAAGCAATGGTTGACAAATCTTCTGAGTTGGTCCTGGACTACAGGCTAGTGGTTCTCACCCCCCATGACATCCAGAGTATACTCACTCAAGTACAACCTAAACACCTGTCTCTAGCTCGTCAAATAAGGTTACAATGTGCCTTGCTCATGCCTCCTAACATCTCCTTCCAACGGTGCACTACCTTGAACCCGGCTACTCTTCTTCCAATCGAGTATCCCGATTCAAATGGGGGGGTGGGTGATTTGGGTACTGCAGATCAGTTAGTTTTAAATTCTGTACAGCATGATTCTGATTTATTTGATTCAAAACACCAGCATGATTGTCTAGAATTGATGCAGCAAGAAACTGCAGGTTTTGAATCAGTTACTGAAACGCCTATTGACAATGCACATTTTGAGCTTTTTGTAGATGGTTCACGGTACCAAGGTGAGGATGGCCTATTCCATACCGGGTATGCAGTAGTCACACAACATGATGTCCTAAAAGCAGAAGCTCTGCCTCCGCATGTCTCAGCACAAGAAGCGGAATTGAAGGCCCTCACTGAGGCGTGTAGAGTGGCAGAAGGTAAAACAGCAAACGTTTACACTGATTCCAGGTATGCATTTGGCATAGCTCATGATTACGGCCCAATATGGAAGGTCAGACAATTTTTAACTTCTGTAGGACAACCCATTAAGAATGGTGCAGCAGTACAGAACCTTATGAAAGCCCTACTCCTACCAGATAAAGAAGCAATCCTAAAGGTGAAAGCTCATACTAAAGCCGACACTGCAGAAGCAAAAGGCAATGCCCTCGCAGACTTCACAGCAAAGGCAGCGGCCCTCAAACCATGGAAGAAAGAAGAAAAGAAGATACTGACCGCACAAGTCAGAGACTATGATTTGGACTTTGATAAAAATATGGACATTGATGTACTAAAGACATTACAGTCACAAGCCAGCAAAGAAGAAAAAGATAAATGGACTAATATGGGAGCAGTAGAACAGGGTGGCGTATGGCAAACAGTCAGTAGAACTTGCCTACCACGATCCCTGTACCCCATGATGGCCCAGCTGATCCATGGAAAGACTCACCTATCGAAGGCAGCTATGCTACTGACGCTTGAGAGAGAATGGGTGGCCCCTGGGTTCTCTGTAACTGCTGCATCATTTGTCCAATCTTGTATGATCTGTGCCGTGAGCAACCCAGGACAGAAAGTAAAGGTCCCGCAAAAACACTTGCCTAGGCCACTCTACCCATTTCAGAGATTGCAAATTGACTATATTCAGCTCCCACGTGTGGGGAAATATGAATATGTGCTTGTTGTTGTTGATATCTTCTCAGGTTGGGTTGAGGCCTACACCATCACCAAGGCAACTGCTCAGGCAACAGCAAAGAAGCTCATGAATGAGGTAGTCTGCAGGTATGGGGTACCAGAGGTAATGGAGTCAGACAGGGGTACACATTTCACAGGTGAAATAATGCAACACATCATGTCTGCCCTGGGTATTTCCCAAGCATTTCACACCCCTTATCATCCACAAAGTAGTGGGAAGGTAGAAAGGATGAATGGTACCCTAAAACTAAAAATACAGAAAGCAATGAAAGAAACAGGCAAACCATGGACTGAGTGCCTCCCATTGGCCCTTTTCTCAGTCAGATATGTGCCTAACAGAAAAACAGGATTATCACCATATGAAATCTTGTTTGGGTGCGCACCCAGGTTGGGTCTGTACTTTCCACAGGTACTGCAGGCCCAGTATGGTACTCTAACTGACTATGTTATGTCCTTAAATGCACGCCTAAAGGCAACACACAATCAAGTGTTTTCTTCAATTCCAGATCCAAATTCTCTTGAAGGAACGCATGATCTGCAGCCCGGAGATTGGGTAGTGACAAAGAGACACGTGAGGAGGACATTGGAACCAAGGTTTGACGGCCCGTATCAAGTGCTGCTCACAACCAGTACTGCCGTCAAACTAGAGGGTAAAACCAATTGGGTACATGCCTCACATTGCAAAAAGGTTAAGAAACCACAATATGAGAGAAATGAGACTATTCCTGGTGCTTGGAATTCTCCTGCTTATCGCCAGGGCCTGGACCCTGACGCCAGCGGGAAAGTTGAAATTGGCACAAACTAAGGAAGGAGGTGTTGTTAGAAGCTACTGGGGTTGGGCAAATAAAACTAAAGCCAGACAGCAAGACGAGTTCATATGTGAAGGCAATCATAGGTGCATAATAGCCAATTTTACACTAGGAGAGACCAGTGGCTTATATGTCCCCTCCAATAAATTTAAAGGTCGTTCATATGTCATACAGGAAGGAGAGCATCCTTGGATAAACATTATCAGTAGAGTAAATATCTCATGCTATAAACTAACCCAAGGATGTGTGGCTCATATAGATAAGCAGTTCACATATGAGCATCTTTCAAAAACGTTAATGTGTAAGGGTGACCAAGTTGGAAGAGGAGGCACAAACCAGACAATATCTTTAAAAGATACATATACTCTCCTGTGCATTAATGGTACTCCTATAGCCAACTCTCTAATGTGGTTAAACCTTTTGACCGTCCTGGAAACAACCCCTGTGGTACACACTGACAATTTAGTTAGGCTCCCCCATACATGTAAAAATGTCTCAACCAAACAACAGAGGACCGTAGTGCAGTTTAATATATCTTTCCCTGTAATGAAATCATGCTCTAGAATGAAGATAGAATGGTACGATACTCTTCTTGGAGGAATAGGAGCAGGCACAGGGGTTTTAAATTCAATAGATTTAGAAGTAATGAAAAATAAGATGGCAGGGGAAGGAAGAGATGTGTCTAATCTGGTCAATATTCAGGCACAATGGATGCCCTCCATATTCCTCCCCCAACATCTTGCATTAGGATATAATAAGGATGTATTAACGCTTTTTAATCTGAGTTTTGGGGTTCAAAATGATTTGTTTGTAAATATGAGTAAATTCATAAACTATACACAATGTAGCCTGCAATATGTATATATGATTCACGAGAAGGATAAAGCACAGTCAGATTTGATGACAAAGAATGAAAAATTGTGGAGAAATATTTTCAAGAATGTAATTCCAGTAGCATCCTGGATACGGCCCGGGCTGATAGTGTAGAATGCTCTGATGAATATTGCACTGGAGAAATGACTTTTTATGATGTAAAGGACACAAGCCTGATGTGTAAGTTTGCAGTACTACCTGTGGTGTTCGGACCGCCTCTATATGCTTTCCAATATTGGTTGCCCAAGT